>NC_138318.1:35345000-35542500 GCF_965601325.2 Salmo salar
GGTTCCTCCCCCCAGACCCCCTCCCCCAGAGGAGAAGGACGAGGACTTCCCAGAGCAAGAGGTGGGAGAGATGGTGAGCGAGCCCATGATGATGGCCGCCAGACAGCTCCACGAGGAGGCCCGCAAGTGGTCCAGCAAGGTGAGATACAAGCACATTCACTTACACGTTCAGGTTTAATGTCAAGTTCAGTTTATTGCAACCAGAAAGCAACAGTAGAACAGCTCAGAGTTGCCATTATTCAGTGCCATCAAGGAAGTGTGACATGTACGTACTGTGTTGTCAGACGTCCGATTTCATGCTCTGCTTGTTTGTGATTTCTTTCAGGGTAACGACATCATCGGTGCAGCCAAGAGAATGGCCCTGCTCATGGCTGAGATGTCCCGTCTGGTGCGCGGTGCCGGTGGGAACAAGCGCGCCCTCATTCAGTGTGCCAAAGACATCGCAAAAGCCTCAGACGAGGTCACAAAGTTGGCCAAGGAGGTGGCCAAGCAGTGCACAGACAAGCGCATCCGGACCAACCTGCTCCAGGTCAGTTGACTGGCTGATCCCGGGTCATGTCTTCTAAAAAAATACAACTATGATGTCTCCGACGCAATACATGTGGTTTTATCTGGTCCAGTCTTCTGCCAAATTCCTCCTTGTTTCCTCAATTCCTCTCAAAGCTCATTGGAGGAGGAGGTCCAAGGGAGGGACCTAAGGATCTTCTACTCCAATGCAGTTTGAGAAGAATTGAGCAAGCAAGGAGGGAGGAAGCAAGGATTTGTCAACAGCTAGAAACATATTCAGACTGCTTTCTTCAGGGTTTTCTTGTGCAGCAGCGGCTGCTCTGGCATGTTCAGAGACTACACAAAGGACAACGTTATATTAATGTAGGAGTGGTGGGACTAAAGCTAGAATTTCACATTTCCTGCATGTCCTCGTGATATGAATTAGGATAGATCATTTGAATTAAATTAGTTTTTTTTCTGTGTTTGATCTTCATGTCTCTGACTGATAATTATCTTTTTGAGACCTGTGTAAAATGCACTTTAAATCAACTTGAACTTGGATCAACTTCTCTGTGTTCCAGGTGTGTGAGCGCATCCCTACCATCAGCACACAGCTGAAGATCCTCTCTACAGTCAAGGCCACCATGTTGGGTCGCACCAACATCAGCGAGGAGGAGTCCGAGCAGGTCAGTACACTGGACATCACTGGATAACACTCATCAACCAAAGTTACCTTTTTGCTTTGTAATTACATCGTAATGACGTTGAGTGGTTTCTGTTATTATACAAGTGGAATAAGGAACAGTCCCTATTCCACTTGTTTAATAATAGGGGAAAAAATGTACTTGAAAAGCAATTGCTAGAGTAGTAATTAGCAGTAATGTTACTAGTGTAGTACAGTTTTACACAAGAACAGCTTAATGATCAATTTGACCATTTTCCTTCCTTCCTTCCTCTCCCAGGCCACAGAGATGTTGGTTCACAATGCCCAGAACCTGATGCAGTCTGTGAAGGAGACTGTTAGAGAGGCCGAGGCTGCCTCCATCAAGATCCGGACGGATGCCGGTTTCACCCTGCACTGGATTCGGAAGACCCCCTGGTACCAGTAAGAAGAGACTGTTTGCTAATTTGCGGTCCCCAATGACACACTATTTCCTATGTATTGCAATACTTTTGACCAGGATCCATACGTCTCAGGTTAAAGGTGGTGCAGTATACTGTATGAGGAATAGGGTGCCATTGGGGACACATAGTTATTCTGTTCCTCTGCCCAAAGCCCAGCCTGGTCAGAAGAAGAAAACAGCCAGACTCTCTGAGCAGTAGATTTGACAAACACATGCATACTAATTCCAAGCTACAATGAATGAAAACTACCACTTTTAATAAGCCTGCCTGGTTAGGGTAAAAACCTTGAGTTAATACTGAATACACTATTTATCAGTCGATGTCAATCCCATACTTGTCTGTAAACAGTGACAGTTTTGTTAAAATATAAAGTAGGGGATGCAACTATAACATGGTTCAGAATGATTCTTACTTGCAATTTTTTTTTCCCTTATTGTATGTAAAAAAAAAAATAAAAGATATATATAAAAAAAGAAGAAATAAAATGTGTTTTAAGATGAGAAATCCCAGGTATATATATTTTTGGATTAGAGGTTTCTTTTCATATACAGTAAGGTTAAAGGAGTACCAGTCTCAGTTAAACATACAATGGTGAGAAGAGGACCTCGAAGTTAAAATTACAATATTATTACGATTTTTCCTTGGAAAGCCTTTTTTTTCTCTATCTTTTATACTGGTTCTTTATTTCACTATCTGCAATGTGTAGTCGTTCACCTTCGCTAGGACAGAGCACATCTGATCCAACTCAATGGGAGTGAGTTCAAGTATATCCTAACGCTCCGTTCTACACACAAATATAGACTATTCAGTGGTATTACACTATGTTCTAGAAACTAAAAAACACTGTTCCTTGTTCTACATTTTTATTAAATGGTGTGATGGTTTTTGTAGCAATGTATTTTTTTTTTTTTTTTAATGTTTTTTATTGTCAGTACTGCCAAAGAGTTTATTCTAGCCTGGTCCCAGATCTGTTTGTGGTCTTTGCATCTACTTCATTGTGCCATGACAATGAGTCGGTGTGATAGCACTAAACAGCCTGGCACTCATGCTAAGTTTGTTCCACCATTTAACTTTTTCTGTCTTGGGGTTTATTATATCTGCAATGTTGGAAAACATGATGACTAGCTCTTCAGACACATTGGGTAGAGAATGTCTGATTAACTTAGAACTTTCAGAAATATCTGTTAGATACTGGCCTTCAGATCTTTTAGTTTCTGGCTTGATTTATTTTCTTTTGCTCATATTGTTGCATTGAGATTACATGTAGGCCTTAGGTCTGGTGCTCTATACTTTGTACTTCTCAGTGAAACTATAGCAAGCCAGTCTCCATGGTTTAGCCTGAGTAGAGGCCAGCTATACTTTAATGTTTAAACTGTGTCTTGACCTAATATGGTGAAAGATTAATGAATGATACATCAAATGCTTTGAAGATAAAAGAGTCTGGGTCTGGGGGTTAAAGAGTCTGGGTCTGGGGGTTAAAGAGTCTGGGTCTGGGGGTTAAAGAGTCTGGGTCTGGGGGTTAAAGAGTCTGGGTCTGGGGGTTAAAGAGTCTGGGTCTGGGGGTTAAAGAGTCTGGGTCTGGGGGTTAAAGAGTCTGGGTCTGGGGGTTAAAGAGTCTGGGTCTGGGGGGGTTAAAGAGTCTGGGTCTGGGGGGGATAAAGAGTCTGGGTCTGGGGGGGATAAAGAGTCTGGGTCTGGGGGGGATAAAGAGTCTGGGTCTGGGGGGGATAAAGAGTCTGGGTCTGGGGGGGATAAAGAGTCTGGGTCTGGGGGGTAAAGAGAACAGATTTAAGTCTGGTACTGGAGGGAGTGGGGGGGTGTGTGTCTAAAGGACTAGGTTTAATCCGGGAGACCAATGTGTTTAAGTTTTATACGTCACATGAAACTGGTGAAGAGATATCAGCATTTTCTTCCTCTCATATCTTCAAGCTACACTAAACCTTACACAGCTGGTACAAGCGGTTGAAGTTTTGAAATGTTTTATTTTGTGTCTGAATAATCCCAGCGCAGTTTGAACTGGTGCGATATTGAGACCCTGCAAAACCATCTGATGTGCCCTGTAATAAAAAGACTCATTGCAATAAATGTTGTTTTTTTCATTTACAGGAAATTATGTTTTGTATCTACTTTGTAGTAAACTCTACTCAAGGCATCATCCTTTTGTTCAGAAACATTTTTGTGATAAAGATGGGTATAGCCTAAAGGGAAGGATCATGTTTCATTCAGTTTCTAAGATTTAAAAAAAGTTATTTTATTTATTTAACCTTTTATTAAACTAGGAAAGTCAGTTAAGAACTAATTCTTATTTTACAATGACGGCCTACCCCGGCCAAACCCTCCCCTAACCCGGACGACGCTGGGCCAATTGTGCACCGCCTCATGTGACTCCTGATCTCTGCCCGTTGTGATACAGCCCGGGATCGAACCAGGGTCTGTAGTGGCGCCTCTAGCCTTAGACCGCTGCGCCACTCGGGGGCCTTCAAATTATATAAGAATCAAGTCCTGCTTCTTGGCAATGTTCACATTATTTTGTAATAAAGAATTTAATAAGACTCCCAACTGCAAATCCTCTTATAACACACCAGTGACCGGTTTATAACACAGTACTTGTTATAACCCAGTAGTGAGAGGTTTATAACACAGTACTTGTTATAACCCAGTAGTGAGGTTTATAACACAGTACTTGTTATAACCCGGTAGTGAGAGGTTTATAACACAGTACCTGTTATAACCCAGTAGTGAGAGGTTTATAACACAGTACCTGTTATAACCCGGTAGTGAGAGGTTTATAACACAGTACCTGTTATAACCCGGTAGTGAGAGGTTTATAACACAGTACCTGTTATAACCCGGTAGTGAGAGGTTTATAACACAGTACCTGTTATAACCCGGTAGTGAGAGGTTTATAACACAGTACCTGTTATAACCCAGGAGTGAGAGGTTTATAACACAGTACTTGTTATAACCCAGTAGTGAGAGGTTTATAACACAGTACTTGTTATAACCCAGTAGTGAGAGGTTTATAACACAGTACTTGTTATAACCCAGTAGTGAGAGGTTTATAACACAGTACTTGTTATAACCCGGTAGTGAGAGGTTTATAACACAGTACCTGTTATAACCCAGGAGTGAGAGGTTTATAACACAGTACCTGTTATAACCCAGGAGTGAGAGGTTTATAACACAGTACCTGTTATAACCCAGGAGTGAGAGGTTTATAACACAGTACCTGTTATAACCCAGGAGTGAGAGGTTTATAACACAGTACCTGTTATAACCCAGGAGTGAGAGGTTTATAACACAGTACCTGTTATAACCCAGGAGTGAGAGGTTTATAACACAGTACCTGTTATAACCCAGGAGTGAGAGGTTTATAACACAGTACCTGTTATAACCCAGGAGTGAGAGGTTTATAACACAGTACCTGTTATAACCCAGGAGTGAGAGGTTTATAACACAGTACCTGTTATAACCCAGGAGTGAGAGGTTTATAACACAGTACCTGTTATAACCCAGGAGTGAGAGGTTTATAACACAGTACCTGTTATAACCCAGGAGTGAGAGGTTTATAACACAGTACCTGTTATAACCCAGGAGTGAGAGGTTTATAACACAGTACCTGTTATAACCCAGGAGTGAGAGGTTTATAACACAGTACCTGTTATAACCCAGGAGTGAGAGGTTTATAACACAGTACCTGTTATAACCCAGGAGTGAGAGGTTTATAACACAGTACCTGTTATAACCCAGGAGTGAGAGGTTTATAACACAGTACCTGTTATAACCCAGGAGTGAGAGGTTTATAACACAGTACCTGTTATAACCCAGGAGTGAGAGGTTTATAACACAGTACCTGTTATAACCCAGGAGTGAGAGGTTTATAACACAGTACCTGTTATAACCCGGGAGTGAGAGGTTTATAACACAGTACCTGTTATAACCCGGGAGTGAGAGGTTTATAACACAGTACCTGTTATAACCCGGGAGTGAGAGGTTTATAACACAGTACCTGTTATAACCCGGGAGTGAGAGGTTTATAACACAGTACCTGTTATAACCCGGGAGTGAGAGGTTTATAACACATGTTGCTCTCAACAGGTTATTGACCTGGTTACTCTACCCTGCACCTTATAGGCTGCTGCCCTGTGTACATAGACATGGAATCACTGGTCACTTTAATAATGTTTACATACTGTTTTACTCATTTTATATGTATATACTATATTCTACTATATTTTAATCAATGCCACGCTGACATTGCTCGTCCTAATATTTCTTAATTCCATTATTTTACCTTTTAAATTTGTGTGAATTGTTTGATACTATTGCACTGTTGGAACTAAGAACACAAGCATTTTACTACACCTGCAAGAACATGTGCTAAATATGTGTATGCGACCAATAACATTTTATTTTATTTGAGAGAAGAACCCAACTGTGCCTCCAGTTTGCCAATCATCTCCATGCTCCGAGGTGAAGTTTCCCTTAGGTACAGATGTAGGATCAGATCCCACTCTCCCAATACTAAACTTAACCATTAGTGAGAAGAATGCGAAACTGGCCCAAGATCAGTGTCTAGGGACCACGTCACGCTACTCCCATCTGCTCCAGTCTTACAACTTGAACTTCCTACCAATGCAATCATTATAAACTGGGTGGATTGAGCCCTGAATGCTGATTGGCTGAAAGCCATGGTATATTAGGCCGTATACCACGTGTATGACAAAACATTTTGTTTTACTTCTTTAATTACGTTGGTAAGCAGTTTATAATAGTAATAAGCCACCTCGGGGGTTTGTGGTATATTGCCAATATAAGAACAGCCCTTAGCCGTGGTATATTGGCCGTATACAACACCCCCTCGTGACTTAATGCTTAATTATAACCTCTGACAGGGAAACACGCCATTCACACAAACTCAGGCCTGTCAGAGCAAGAACAGAACGATACACAAGATGATAAAGATAAATCAGACAGCCAACTTCTAACAAACAACACTATGCATGTATTATTTGTTTTTTTTATTCATTACGCAATTTGGAGATCAATTGTATTCTGCCATGTAAATTAATTAAATGATCTTCAAATTCTAATCTACAACATCATGAAGTGCTGATGTTCCAGTTGAGCCAAGTAGAAGCAGGTTAGGAGCCATATGCATATTAAATTGAATACCAGTGGGACAAATGTACTGTGGTTTATTGTGACAGGGTAGGAACCATCGTTTTTGGTCAGTGTTTCCCTTGGGATTTTAAGTGAGGAAAATGCTAATTATTGGTGCACATGCGTTCTTAATTAGATTTTTTTGTCCAATAAAACGGTAGTTTGTTTCCTCCTGTCCAGTCTGGAGTCCGTGTGGCTGCAGAGAAGATGAGTTCGGGTTGAGGAACCCGACGTGGAGAAAGGCTGAGTGACAGATTAAAGCACTCGGGTAGTGTGTCACTAGCTAAAGTTATATCTTGAAAGTCAGTCCTCGGATGTGTATATAAAACGCTGCTAAATTATGGCTTGGTAGTGATGCTTCGTCAAGCTCAGAGATGGGTGGGCAGCGAGCAAGAATGGTAAGAATGTCCATGTGAAACTCTAACACGTGTCATTAAGTATTGATTAGCGAAATACATTGTTCAGACACGCACTCTTATGGAATATATATGCGATTACACACCTTATCAATCATTGTATCAGAGAGCACCATAATGTTTCTATGGTGGCCATGATGGTCCAAACTTGGTATCCCTGACCACAAAAATTGGATACATTGCACATCGCCGATTAATCAGAATTTGCAACAAAGAATCAAGTTAAGGCATTGCCCAGCCCACTGCAGTTCGAGCCAATCCGTTTTGGAAATAGTAGTAAAGGAGGTCCCAGTGAAAATATATGCACAAAAACAACACGCTGCTACCACAGTTTATATACTGCTGTTTGAAATGGAGTAGGAGCTTCACGACTTTGGCTAAAACCGGAATCAACCCAAACTGACACCATGACTACTGCAAGATAAGATCTTTCTATTACTGTTAAGAAAATATCCATTATTGTATATTCTGTGGCACATTTGGCATGTCATTCCAGCGAGAATGGTTAGAAGCAAAAGGAAAGTGACTGAAACATCAGTGATAGGCTATACCCTATGGACTTGTTTTTAGGGAATGACTTGGGAAGAGACACTGATGGACTTGGGTCAGTTGTTGTCTTGTCATAAGAGCAGACTGTGACCATAACCAGTCAAAGCTATGAAACTTTTTTAATTTTTTTTAATTTATTGAACATTCTAAACGTACAATATACTTACAGTGAAGCCGCTCAACAACTACGTCATCCAACAGATTCCCATTCAGAGAGACACACAGAGGCATCCAGGGTCAATAACTACATCCTACCAGTCATCCAACAGATTCCCATTCAGAGAGACACACAGAGGCATCCAGGGTTAATAACTACATCCTACCAGTCATCCAACAGATTCCCATTCAGAGAGACACACAGAAGCATCCAGGGTCAATGCCCTGCTGAAAGGCATGTTGACCAATCGACCACCAGGCCAGAAAACGTGAACCCGAACCCTCCAAGATCCCCCCACAGTTCCCCAGTAGCTGTCCCTCAACCCACCAAGATCCCCCCCACAGTTCCCCAATAGCTGTCCCTCAACCATTCGAGACTCCTCCCACATTCCCCCCCAGGAAGAAAAAATTAAATTAATTCCATTCCCCACCCCCAAGAACCCCCCAATGCACCAACAACCAAGAGAATGAACTAAAGAGAAAAAAGGAAGACAGAAGAAAACAACAAACAAATAATACATTTAAAACAAAGGACATCAAGGACAACTGTATATGTTTGTGTGCATGTCTGGCACTATTACATGTATGTGTGTGTTCTTGTATGTGTTTATTTGAATGAGAGTGTGTGTATATGTGTACAAACACCTGCACGGCCTCAGCCTCAGGAAAACTCTGCCACTTAGTGTCATTCAAATGTACTTTTTATTATGATTTATTTTTTAAACTTAAAAAAAAAAGTATTTTTGACCATGATTCTCTCTGTCACTCAGCAACTCCACTCCCACTTGTCTCCAATTCCACATACCTTCCCTCAGCCCATCCCAACTATCTCTGCTATGAAACTTTGTCAAAGATGACACAATCTTTCAAAGTGTGTGATTGTACACGTATTTTTAAAACGTTCACTCACTGCCTATAGACCGTTACCATATGGTGTTCAAATGTATTATGAACGTTTCACTGACCTGCATTTCAGGTTTGTTCTTTGTGTGCATGTATGGATAACATTATGGTGACATATAACGACCTTCTGCTGTTATAGGTGACAATTGAACTCCACAAGTGTTACTCTAGGATCATGTTCTCCCTGTCTAGGTAATCTTAATCATTTCTGATCATAAAAGGCACAAATGATCCTACATCAGCACTCCTACCCTCCTCTTCTCTGGAGATCAGACTGTTGACAGTTCACAGAAGATATGGTTTAGTTTGATAGAATGATTTGAGCGCGGGATGCATTATTTGGGCCACTGCTTAGTGTTTACTGTGGATGGATGCCTTGTGTGTCTCACGTTTGTCTCACAGAGAAAAGTCTCAGATGACAGACTTGACTTGCCATAAACCCTTTCACTCTGTGAGGAGCATAGGTCAACCACAAATGATCTCTGCTGGTAACCGAGCCACCACAGATACATGGGGACTATTACACTGTCACACTTGGCAGGCCCTTGATTTACTTTGTCTGAGTGGTAACAAATAAAACACATAAAATGCATTATAAACTGGGTGGTTCGAGCCCTGAATGCTGATTGGCTGACAGCCGTGGTATATCAGACCACAGGTATGACAAAACATTTATTTTTACTGCTCTAATTATGTCAGAGGTTTGTGGTATATGGCCAATATACCACGGCTAAGGGCTGTATCCAGGCACTCCGCTTTGCCGTGGTATGTTTTATTTACTCTTTTTCACACCAGGCATGGGGATGAGGACCACTGAAGTGGGAAGAAAAGGATGTCTGAGCCATGATTTTCTCTTCACAGTGAAATGCTCTGTTCGGGATGGGCAACCCCTTGCTCGACATCTCAGCTGGACAACGACTTCCTCCACAAGTCAGTTTGAACATAACCGTTTAGGCTCTGTCCCACATGGCTCCCTGTGTAGTGCATCACTTTAGACCAGGGCCCATTTGGGGTGTGTCGTGGAATTATTCTATTCTAATCAAAGTAAAGACTTTTACATTTCCTCCAAACAAGTCAACTTTATTATTAAATTACTGCAATAATGGAACTTGTCAACAAGCCCCCCTCTGTAGGTGATTCGTTGAGAGCCCAACCAGCAGGACTAAGCCACAGCATTTTATAGTAAAGTCCATCCTCCTGGAGGTTCATGACAAATCACAGATGTATGGAATGGGTCACAAGGTTAGGATTCATATGAAAGGTACTAATAATTCACAGCAGACAGTATCTGTTGTAAAGAGTGTCCTCATTGTGTAGAGACCAGTGTCTGGCCCCCCAACTCCATACTGGAGCCATCTCCCCCTGGTACCCTAGTACAGAAACATTAACTCATCCTATGGAAGGCTGTCTTGTTAGGTTTATCACCCAAAGACATGGTACATCTCCTGTCAGTGTTTAATCTCCCAGAGGCCCATCCTCAGTAGAACACACACAGATTAAAGGGTTCTAAGAACCACCTATTCTGTTGCATAAAACAACCATTTGATGCAATAACAGTATTATAACATAATCTTGTAATTTCTCCAACGTGGGTGCCGTTTGGGATGCCGTTTGGGGTGGTATTTGGCATGCTGCCATTTGGGGTGTTGTTTGAGGTGCTGTTTGGGACTAAAGCTTAGACTAAGCTGATCATCACGTTTTATTTAGTTGCGTGTTTACAAATCAGTTGTATTGTTTTAATATTGCTTCTGTCTCAGTAGGTATGGACTGAAGCCCAGCACCCAGATACTGACCGAGGACAAGCACAAAGCCATGTGAGTAACAGACTACTACAAACTGCAGTTTTATTCAAGCCACATACTTCAATATCCACTTCACCATCATATTTAGTCACCAAGTTGGCAATGAGAGACAAACAGATAGGGTGCAAATATTCCTCCACAATTTGCTAAAAATACAAATTTTGACAGTAGAAAAGAAACCAAAATGTGTGTTAAATATAAACTGAATAGCAAATTTTTTTTTTTACTGTTCTAAAGCTTCAACTTTGAATAAAATAACTGAAGTACAGAACGTAACATAAATCCGCTGACAAGAGGGAGCTCTACGTTGAGAATGTATGGGCAGTGGCCAGTTCTTTTCTCAGTTAGAAGGGGAGTTTTGCAAAACATTCATTTTCAATACATATTGATCATAATACATTTCAGGGTACTGATCAGAATTGAAATACATATTTCTTTTCAACCCGTGAAGGAAAAAGTGTTTCCCCCATAGTGAACAGAGGGGTGGCACTTTCCAGCACCTCTCCGGAACCATACTTTAACAACTGAATTCCGGTCGGACCTCCTTTACCAGAACACAGCTGGCTTTCATGCTGCAGGCATGGGGGCTGGTAATTGCAGACACACAGAGGTAAACAGAAAACATTACCTAGAACTTTGACTGTTTGTACATACAGGATATTAGTTAAATTATAACAGATGATACCAGTGACTGTTGATGCGGCGACTCAACATAGAGAGACGATAATAACAAATGTCAAGACTGTAATTGTGTAGTTATGGCTGGGTATCCCCATGTGTATAATGCAAAGACAGTGTTAACATGCATAAATGATATGGATTTTTGTTAGGCAGTGGTTTTTACTGTGCAGTCCGTGGTGCGGCCGTTGCAGTCAACATCCTGTTCAGTCAACATCCTGTCAACATCCCGTTCAGTCAACATCCTGTCAACATCCCGTTCAGTCAACATCCTGTCAACATCCCGTTCAGTCAACATCCTGTTCAGTCAACATCCTGTCAACATCCTGTTCAGGCAACATCCTGTTCAGGCAACGTCCTGTTCAGTGTCAACATCCTGTTCAGTGTCAACATCCTATTCAGTCAACATCCTATTCAGTCAACATCCTATTGAGTCAACATCCTATTCAGTCAACTAGCCTTCATTCATACCTCTTTATTCATAGCGCTCCAAAAGCAGCTTGGCAGAGTAAGCAGTACTCCAAACAGCTGACTGTGGGCACCCTATTCTCTCAACGGTGCACTACTGTTGACCTGGGACCTGGTCAACAGTAGTGCACTATAAAGGAAGTAGGGTTTTCATTTGGGTCTCATCCTGGAGGTCTATAAATCAGCCTTTTGTAACTGGTTAGCTGCACGTTGGATCTACAGGTTAATAATTCAGTTTCTAATGACTGAAAAGATTATCGCAATCGTGTTTTAAAAAAAAAACAATTATCGGCAGTAAGAAACTGCTAACAGCTGAGGCTATATGGACACGCCTAGTGCCCAAATGGATGTCTTATGTCGTGCAGGTCAGAGTCATGGATTCGTTTCAGTCAGTCATCCTCATGAGCCCTTCTCAGCTAGTTCATGCTGGCAACAGCTGCATGGTGCTAGTTAAAACTTGTAAAATAAAGTTATGTTTATTTCGATGAGCAAGGACGTTATTGGTCACCATCTGGATTTGTTCACCATCCTACTGGATTTTATTTTGAGTAGGATAGCAGCAAACACGAGAAATAACTTGTAATATTGGTAGTAACAATTCTGGATGTCACTGTGATCAGTGGTTTTAAAAATACTTTGAAGTACTACTTAAGTAATTTTTAGGGGTATCTATACTTCACTATTTCATATTTTTTGCAACTTTTACTCCACAACAACCTTTTACATTTTTTTTATTTTTTCACATTTTACTCCCATTTTCCCTGATACCCAAAAGTACTCGTTACATTTTGAATGCTCAGGCAGGACGTAACGTGTTTCATCCCTACTGCCTCTGCTCTGACGGACTCACTAAACACAAATATTGGTTTTGTAAATGATGTCTGAGTATTGGAGTGTGCCCCTGGCTATCCATAAATAAAAATAATTGTGCCATTTGGTTTGCTTAATATAAGGAATGTGATGTGTACAGCATTTACTTTTAACTTTTACTCAAGTATGACAATAGAGTACTTTTCTCACCACTGTATTTAAGTACTTTTAAAACTAGGTACTTTTACTCGAGTAGTATTTTACTGGGTGACTTTAACTTGAGTCATTTTTCGATTTAAGGCATCTTTTACTCAAGTATGACAATTCAGTAGTTTGTCCCACCACTGACCGTGATAGTCTACACTGTTCAATGGGGAGAGTTTGTGCTGCAAGCCGACAACACTGGGCACAGTGTCCTTCGCTCCCATTTGCCGCAGTAAGGAGCGTAAAGTAGCTAGATAGCCGTCACCCCGGCCTGATATTGGGTACACTAAAGCACATTTTATTGTAATAATATTCACCGAATGTGTACGGCATTCACGTCCGTAAAATTTCGGTAAAAAAAAATAATTACGGATTCTGAACACTACCAAGTCCCAACTTTAGAAAAGTTTCAAATTCTCGCTGAAGTTTCTATCCACAAGCATAAACTAGCTTCCTGGAAAGGGCTCATCAGGACGACCGACTAAACCAAATCTGTTCATCTCCACTCGACTCTCGCTGCATGACAAACATAAACCTTTTTTCATAAACCTGTCTATTTATACAATTTCTCTTCTTAAAAATCTGCTTTTTTCCCCTCATACCAGCGGAGGCTGGTGTGAGGAGCTATAGGAGGATGGGCTCATTGTAATGGGATGAATGGAACAGAGTGAAAATGTGGTTTCCATATGTTTGTGTTTGATACCGCTCTATTTATTCCTATAGCTCCTCTCACAGCCACCTCTGTTTTTTAAACCTAACTTTAACCATACTGCTAACCTTTTTTTAGGTATAGATTATTTATGGGTTGAGTGTAATAGAAATATCTAAACATTCTTTTAACTCCAAAGCAATTGCATGTGGCGCAGGAACCACTAACTCGTTGCATTATTCTGTTATCAAGACTCCTCCTGCTGGTAACTCTAAACTGGTTAGGACAGCTCATGAGGTGAACTAAATATCTTTCGACTGGTGACTAAAGAGACTTCATGCATAGCTTTTATTTTTAACCATAAGAGTAGGAGTAAGATGTCTCCTTTCTCAGCACCTAGGATCAATTTTCAACAGCGAGACGCTTTGTGGAGACAGACCCTGATGCCGTTCAGCCAGGATAATGCTTACCCATCCAAACATGAGCCGTCTACATTGACCTCTTTCAGTGCTAGTGCTGTTTAATCGTCAAAGGAATATAAACGTTGCAACCAAATATCCCTGACTGCCTTGTCCTCTAGTCCAGGACAATCCCAATGTCGTACGTAGTTATTTCCTTTTGACTGTGCAAACTAATGTAGGATTTACACAGTTGAAGGAAGAGGTGGAAACTCCCAATGAGTACATGTCGTTTTTTTTTTGTGTGGAGTCATTCAATCTCCATTATTGCGTTCTTTGAGAGGAGGAGGAGGTAGTGGTTGAAAGGAGGAGGAGGTGGTGGTTGAAAGGAGGAGGAGGTGGTGGTTGAGAGGAGGAGGAGGTAGTGGTTGAGAGGAGGAGGAGGTAGTGGTTGAGAGGAGGAGGTAGTGGTTGAGAGGAGGAGGAGGTGGTGGTTGAGAGGAGGAGGAGGTGGTGGTTGAGAGGAGGAGGAGGTGTTGGTTGAGAGGAGGAGGTGGTGTTGGTTGAGAGGAGGTGTTGGTTGAGAGGAGGAGGTGGAGGTGGTTGAGAGGAGGAGGAGGTGTTGGTTGAGAGGAGGAGGAGGTGTTGGTTGAGAGGTGGAGGTGGTTGAGAGGAGGAGGAGGTTGTTGAGAGGAGGAGGAGGTGGTGGTTGTTGAGAGGAGGAGGAGGAGGAGGAGGAGGTGGTTGAGAGGAGGAGGAGGAGGTGGTTGTTGTTGAGAGGAGGAGGAGGAGGTGGTTGTTGTTGAGAGGAGGAGGAGGAGAAGGTGGTTGTTGAGAGGAGGAGGAGGTGGTTGTTGAGAGGAGGAGGAGGAGAAGGTGGTGGTTGAGAGGAGGAGGAGGAGGAGGAGGTGGTTGTTGTTGAGAGGAGGAGGAGGAGGAGAACGTGGTTGTTGAGAGGAGAGGAGGAGAAGGTGGTTGTTGAGAGGAGGAGGAGGTGGTTGTTGAGAGGAGGAGGAGGAGGAGGTGGTTGTTGAGAGGAGGTGGTTGAGAGGAGGAGGAGGAGGTGGAGGTGGTTGTTGAGAGGAGGAGGAGGTGGTGGTTGTTGAGAGGAGGAGGAGGTGGTGGTTGTTGAGAGGAGGAGGAGGAGGAGGAGGAGGTGGTTGAGAGGAGGAGGAGGAGGTGGTTGTTGTTGAGAGGAGGAGGAGGATGAGAACGTGGTTGTTGAGAGGAGAGGAGGAGAAGGTGGTTGTTGAGAGGAGGAGGAGGAGGAAGTGGTTGTTGAAAGGAGGAGGAGGAAGTGGTTGTTGAAAGGAGGAGGAGGAAGTGGTTGTTGAGAGGAGGAGGAGGAGGAGGTGGTTGTTGAGAGGAGGAGGAGGAGGAGGTGGTTGTTGAGAGGAGGAGGAGGAGGTGGTTGTTGTTGAGAGGAGGAGGAGGAGGTGGTTGAGAGGAGGAGGAGGAGGAGGAGGAGGTGGTTGTTGTTGAGAGGAGGAGGAGGAGGAGAAGGTGGTTGTTGAGAGGAGAGGAGGAGAAGGTGGTTGTTGAGAGGAGGAGGAAGTGGTTGTTGAAAGGAGGAGGAGGAAGTGGTTGTTGAGAGGAGGAGGAGGAGGAGGAGGTGGTTGTTGAGAGGAGGAGGAGGAGAAGGTGGTGGTTGAGAGGAGGAGGAGGAGGAGGAGGTGGTTGTTGTTGAGAGGAGGAGGAGGAGGAGAACGTGGTTGTTGAGAGGAGAGGAGGAGAGGTGGTTGTTGAGAGGAGGAGGAGGTGGTTGTTGAGAGGAGGAGGAGGAGAGGTGGTGGTTGAGAGGAGGAGGAGGAGGAGGAGGTGGTGTTGTTGAGAGGAGGAGGAGGAGGAGAACGTGGTTGTTGAGAGGAGAGGAGGAGAAGGTGGTTGTTGAGAGGAGGAGGAGGTGGTTGTTGAGAGGAGGAGGAGGAGGAGGTGCCGAGGAGGAGGAGGAGGTGGTTGAGAGGAGGAGGAGGAGGAGAAAGTGGTTGTTGAAAGGAGGAGGAGGAGGTGGTTGTTGAGAGGAGGAGGAGGAGGAGGTGGTTGAGAGGAGGAGGAGGAGGAGGAGGTGGTTGTTGTTGAGAGGAGGAGGAGGAGGAGGAGAAGGTGGTTGTTGAGAGGAGGAGGAGGAGGTGGTGGTTGAGAGGAGGAGGAGGAGGTGAAGGTGGTTGTTGAGAGGAGGAGGAGGTGGTTGAGAGGAGGAGGAGGAGGAGGTGGTGGTTGTTGAGAGGAGGAGGAGGAGGAGGTGGTTGTTGAGAGGAGGAGGAGGAGGGGTAGTTGAGAGGAGGAGGAGGAGGAGGTGGTTGTTGAGAGGAGGAGGAGGAGGAAGTGGTTGTTGAGAGGAGGAGGAGGAGGAAGTGGTTGTTGAAAGGAGGAGGAGGAAGTGGTTGTTGAAAGGAGGAGGAGGAGGTGGTTGTTGAGAGGAGGAGGAGGATGTGGTTGTTGAGAGGAGGTGGTTGAGAGGAGGAGGAGGAGGTGGAGGAGGTGGTTGTTGGGAGGAGGAGGAGGTGGTTGTTGAGAGGAGGAGGAGGTGGTGGTTGAGAGGAGGAGGAGGTGGTGTTGAGAGGAGGAGGAGGTGGTGGTTGAGAGGAGGAGGAGGAGGTGGTGGTTGAGAGGAGGAGGAGGAGGTGGTGGTTGAGAGGAGGAGGAGGAAGTGGTTGTTGAAAGGAGGAGGAGGAAGTGGTTGTTGAGAGGAGGAGGAGGAGGAGGAGGTGGTTGTTGAGAGGAGGAGGATGTGGTTGAGAGGAGGTGGAGGTGGTTGTTGAG
Source organism: Salmo salar (assembly GCF_965601325.2). Taxonomy (NCBI): domain Eukaryota; kingdom Metazoa; phylum Chordata; class Actinopteri; order Salmoniformes; family Salmonidae; genus Salmo; species Salmo salar. The sequence goes on from NC_138318.1 coordinate 35,361,574, forward strand.
AGGAGGAGGAGGAGGAGGTGGTTGTTGTTGAGAGGAGGAGGAGGAGGAGGAGGTGGTTGTTGAAAGGAGGAGGAGGAGGTGGTTGTTGAAAGGAGGAGGAGGAAGTGGTTGTTGAAAGGAGGAGGAGGAAGTGGTTGTTGAAAGGAGGAGGAGGAAGTTGTTGTTGAGAGGAGGTGGTTGAGAGGAGGAGGAGGTGGAGGTGGTTGTTGAGAGGAGGAGGAGGTGGAGGTGGTTGTTGAGAGGAGGAGGAGGAGGAGGTAGTTGTTGAGAGGAGGAGGAGGAGGTGGTTGTTGAGAGGAGGAGGAGGAGGTGGTTGTTGAGAGGAGGAGGAGGAGGAGGAGGTGGTGGTTGTTGAGAGGCCGAGGAGGAGGAGGAGGTGGTTGAGAGGAGGAGGAGGAGGAGAAAGTGGTTGTTGAAAGGAGGAGGAGGAGGTGGTTGTTGAGAGGAGGAGGAGGAGGAGGTGGTTGAGAGGAGGAGGAGGAGGAGGAGGTGGTTGTTGTTGAGAGGAGGAGGAGGAGGAGGAGAAGGTGGTTGTTGAGAGGAGGAGGAGGAGGTGGTGGTTGAGAGGAGGAGGAGGAGGTGAAGGTGGTTGTTGAGAGGAGGAGGAGGAGGTGGTTGAGAGGAGGAGGAGGAGGAGGTGGTGGTTGTTGAGAGGAGGAGGAGGAGGAGGTGGTTGTTGAGAGGAGGAGGAGGAGGAGGGGAGGTAGTTGAGAGGAGGAGGAGGAGGAGGTGGTTGTTGAGAGGAGGAGGAGGAGGAAGGGTTGTTGAGAGGAGGAGGAGGAGGAAGTGGTTGTTGAAAGGAGGAGGAGGAAGTGGTTGTTGAAAGGAGGAGGAGGAGGTGGTTGTTGAGAGGAGGAGGAGGATGTGGTTGTTGAGAGGAGGTGGTTGAGAGGAGGAGGAGGAGGTGGAGGAGGTGGTTGTTGGGAGGAGGAGGAGGTGGTTGTTGAGAGGAGGAGGAGGTGGTGGTTGAGAGGAGGAGGAGGTGGTGGTTGAGAGGAGGAGGTGGTGGTTGAGAGGAGGAGGAGGAAGTGGTTGTTGAAGGAGGAGGAGGAAGTGGTTGTTGAGAGGAGGAGGAGGAGGAGGGGTGGTTGTTGAGAGGAGGAGGATGTGGTTGAGAGGAGGTGGAGGTGGTTGTTGAGAGGAGGAGGAGGAGGAGGTGGTTGTTGTTGGAGGAGGAGGAGGAGGAGGAGGAGGAGGTGGTTGTTGAGAGGAGGTGGTTGAGAGGAGGAGGAGGAGGTGGAGGAGGTGGTTGTTGGGAGGAGGAGGTGGTTGTTGAGAGGAGGAGGAGGTGGTGGTTGAGAGGAGGAGGAGGAGGAGGAGGAGGTGGTGGTTGAGAGGAGGAGGAGGAGGTGGTGGTTGAGAGGAGGAGGAGGAGGTGGTGGTTGAGAGGAGGAGGAGGAAGTGGTTGTTGAAAGGAGGAGGAGGAAGTGGTTGTTGAAAGGAGGAGGAGGAGGAGGTGGTTGTTGAGAGGAGGAGGAGGAGGGGAGGTGGTTGTTGAGAGGAGGAGGAGGAGGAGGTGGTTGTTGTTGGAGGAGGAGGAGGAGGAGGTGGTTGTTGAAAGGAGGAGGAGGAGGTGGTTGTTGAAAGGAGGAGGAGGAGGTGGTTGTTGAAAGGAGGAGGAGGAAGTTGTTGTTGAAAGGAGGAGGAGGAAGTGGTTGTTGAAAGGAGGAGGAGGAAGTTGTTGTTGAGAGGAGGTGGTTGAGAGGAGGAGGAGGTGGAGGTGGTTGTTGAGAGGAGGAGGAGGAGGAGGTGGTTGTTGAGAGGAGGAGGAGGAGGTGGTTGTTGAGAGGAGGAGGAGGAGGTGGTTGAGAGGAGGAGGTGGTTGTTGAGAGGAGGAGGAGGAGGTGGTTGTTGAGAGGAGGAGGTGGTGTTTGAGGGGCTAACATAGGATATTCTGTGGTTTCAGTAGGTCCCCTGTCATCTTAACATTGTCATATTTTTAAGGTGGTGATTGTGAGACTTGCAGACTTGTTTACGTGCTGCTGTGCGTTTTGTTGCCAACCTTACTTTGCTACCTGACAACTTTACGGTTTTTAGTTGTTCCCTCACTCAACTTTTTTCATTCAACTTTTTCACTCCGGACGTTTTATCTGGACATGGTTCGTCAGGACTTCCAACAGCCGAAGCTAAGCAGTAACATTAACATGATGCCTTCTAATTGCAGTCGCTGTACTCATAATATACAGGAGAACGATCGCCTTACGGCGAGGATAGCTGTGCTACAAGCCCAGCTTCAGACGCAATCGTTAGGCAAGGGCAATTTCAGTGTAGGAAAGGATGAAACAGCGTCTGTGCCACCAGTAAGTACAGATAGTAACGTTAGTATAAATCCCCTCGCACGGTCCCCGCAGCCGGACAACTTTCTCATGGCTTCTGGAGGGAAATGCTGTAGGAATGCTCAACCGGTGTCGCTTATTCAGCCGACGGAAACTTTCAATCGGTTCTCCCCATTAAGCAGCGAGTCGGAGTCAGAGGCCGAGCCTTCTCTGGTCTCTACTCCTCCCGTTTCGGGGTCTGAGACGCCGAAGGCTTCCCACCGTTAGCTCTGACAAATTGAAAACCCTAGTCATTGGCGACTCCATTACCCGCAGTATTAGACTTAAAACGAATCATCCAGCGATCATACACTGTTTACCAGGGGGCAGGGCTACCGACGTTAAGGCTAATCTAAAGATGGTGCTGGCTGAAGCTAAAACTGGCGAGTGTAGAGAGTATAGAGATATTGTTATCCACGTCGGCACCAACGATGTTAGGATGAAACAGTCAGAGGTCACCAAGCGCAACATAGCTTCAGCGTGTAAATCAGCTAGAAAGATGTGTCGGCATCGAGTAATTGTCTCTGGCCCCCTCCCAGTTAGGGGGAGTGATGAGCTCTACAGCAGAGTCTCACAACTCAATCGCTGGTTGAAAACTGTTTTCTGCCCCTCCCAAAAGATAGAATTTGTAGATAATTTGCCATTTTTTTGTTTTTGTACTAGCCCCCCGTTGTCATGAAATCTATGCAGCCTACTCAATCACTTTTTATATCTACTGTTTACAGGCCTCCTGGGCCATATACAGCGTTCCTCACTGAGTTCCCTGAATTCCTATCAGACATTGTAGTCATAGCAGATAATATTCTAATTTTTGGTGACTTTAATATTCACATGGAAAAGTCCTCAGACCCACTCCAAAAGGCTTTCGGAGCCATCATCGAGTCAGTGGGTTTTGTCCAACATGTCTCTGGACCTACTCACTGCCACAGTCATACTCTGGACCTAGTTTTGTCCCGTGGAATAAATGTTGTGGATCTTAATGTTTTTCCTCAAAATCCTGGACTATCGGACCACCATTTTATTACGTTTGCAATCGCATCAAATAATCTGCTCAGACCCCAACCAACGACCATCAAAAGCTGTGCTATAAATTCTCAGACAACCCAAAGATTCCTTGATGCCCTTCCAGACTCCCTCTGCCTACCCAAGGACGACAGAGGACAAAAATCAGTTAACCACCTAACTGAGGAACTCAATTTAACCTTGCGCAATACCCTAGATGCAGTTGCACCCCTAAAAACTAAAAACATCTGTCATAAGAAACTAGCTCCCTGGTATACAGAAAATACACGAGCTCTGAAGCAAGCTTCCAGAAAATTGGAACGGAAATGGCGCCACACCAAACTGGAAGTCTTCCGACTAGCTTGGAAAGACAGTACCGTGCAGTATCGAAGAGCCCTCACTGCTGCTCGATCATCCTATTTTTCCAACTTAATTGAGGAAAATAAGAACAATCCGAAATGTATTTTTGATACTGTCGCAAAGCGAACTAAAAAGCAGCATTCCCCAAGAGAGGATGGCTTTCACTTCAGCAGTAATAAATTCATGAACTTCTTTGAGGAAAAGATCATGATCATTAGAAAGCAAATTACGGACTCCTCTTTAAATATGCGTATTCCTCCAAAGCTCCGTTGTCCTGAGTCTGCACAACTCTGCCAGGACCTAGGATCAAGGGAGACACTAAAGTGTTTTAGTACTATATCTCTTGACACAATGATGAAAATAATCATGGCCTCCAAACCTTCAAGCTGCATACTGGACCCTATTCCAACTAAACTACTGAAAGAGCTGCTTCCTGTGCTTGGCCCTCCTATATTGAACATAATAAACGGCTCTCTATCCACCGGATGTGTAGAAAACTCACTAAAAGTGGCAGTAATAAAGCCTCTCTTGAAAAAGCCAAACCTTGACCCAGAAAATATAACAAACTATCAGCCTATATTGAATCTTCCATTCCTCTCAAAAATAAAAATTTTATAAAAAGCTGTTGCGCTGCAACTCACTGCCTTCCTAAAAACAAACAATCTATACGAAACGCTTCAGTCTGGTTTTAGACCCCATCATAGCACTGAGACTGCACTTGTGAAGGTGGTAAATGACCTTTTAATGGCATCAAACCGAGGCTCTGCATCTGTCCTCGTGCTCCTAGATCTTAGTGCTGCTTTTGAAACCATCGATCACCACATTCTTTTGGAGAGATTGGAAACCCAAATTGGTCTACACGGACAAGTTCTGGCCTGGTTTAGATCTTATCTGTCAAAGATATCAGTTTGTCTCTGTGAATGGTTTGTCCTCTGACAAATCAACTGTAAATTTCGGTGTTCCTCAAGGTTCCGTTTTAGGACCACTATTGTTTTCACTATATATTTTACCTCTTGGGGATGTCATTCGAAAACATAATGTTACATTTCACTGCTATGCGGATGACACACAGCTGTACATTTCAATGAAACATGGTGAAGCCCCAAAATTGCCCTCGCTAGAAGCCTGTGTTTCAGACATAAGGAAGTGGATGGCTGCAAACTTTCTATTTTTAAACCCGGACAAAACAGAGATGCTTGTTCTAGATCCCAAGAAACAAAGAGATCTTCTGTTGAATCTGACAATTAATCTTGATGGTTGTACAGTCGTCTCAAATTAAACTGTGAAGGACCTCGGCGTTACTCTGGACCCTGATCTCTCTTTTGAAGAACATATCAAGACTGTTTCCAGGACAGCTTTTTTCCATCTACGTAACATTGCAAAAATCAGAAACTTTCTGTCCAAAAATGATGCAGAAAAATTAATCCATGCTTTTGTTACTTCTAGGTTGGACTACTGCAACGCTCTACTTTCTGGCTACCCGGATAAAGCACTAAATAAACTTCAGTTAGTGCTAAATACGGCTGCTAGAATCCAGACTAGAACCCCAAAATTTGATCATATTACTCAAGTGCTAGCTTCCCTACACTGGCTTCCTGTGAAGGCAAGGGCTGATTTCAAGGTTTTACTGCTAACCTACAAAGCATTACATGGGCTTGCTCCTACCTATCTTTCCGATTTGGTCCTGCCGTACATACCTACACGTATGCTACGGTCACAAGACACAGGCCTCCTAATTGTCCCTAGAATTTCTAAGCAAACAGCTGGAGGCAGGGCTTTCTCTTATAGAGTTACATTTTAATGGAATGGTCTGCCTACCCATGTGAGAGACGCAGACTCGGTCTCAACCTTTAAGTCTTTACTGAAGACTCGTCTCTTCAGTAGGTCCTATGATTGAGTGTAGTCTGGCCCAGGAGTGTGAAGGTGAACGGAAAGGTTCTGGAGCAACGAACCGCCCTTGCTGTCTCTGCCTGGCCGGTTCCCCTCTCTCCACTGGGATTCTCTGCCTCTAACCCTATTACAGGGGCTGAGTCACTGGCTTACTGGTGCTCTTCCATGCCGTCCCTAGGAGGGGTACGTCACTTGAGTGTGTTGAGTCACTGACGTGGTCTTCCTGTCTTGGGTTGTGCCGTGGCGGAGATCTTTGTGGGCTATACTCGGCCTTGTCTCAGGATGGTAAGTTGGTGGTTGAAGATATCCCTCTAGTGGTGTGGGGGCTGTGCTTTGGCAAAGTGGGTGGGGTTATATCCTGCCTGTTTGGCCCTATCCGGGGGTATCTTCGGACGGGGCCACAGTATCTCCTGACCCCTCCTGTCTCCTCCAGTATTTATGCTGCAGTAGTTTATGTGTCGGGGGGCTAGGGTCAGTCTGTTATATCTGGAGTATTTTTCCTGTCTTATCCGGTGTCCTGTGTGAATTTAAGTATGCTTTCTCTACTTCTCTCTTTCTTTCTTTCTCTCGGAGGACCTGAGCCCTAGGACCATGCCTCACGACTACCTGGCATGATGACTCCTTGCTGTCCCCAGTCCACCTGGCCGTGCTGCTGCTCCAGTTTCAACTGTTCTGCCTGCAGCTATGGAACCCTGACCTGTTCACTGGATGTGCTACCTGTCCCAGACCTGCTGTTTTCAACTCTCTAGAGACAGCAGGAGCGGTAGAGATACTCTCAATGATCGGCTATGAAAAGCCAACTGACATTTACTCTTGGGGTGCTGACTTGTTGCACCCTCGACAACTACTGTGATTACTATTATTTGACCCTGGTGGTCATTTATGAACATTTGAACATCTTGGCCATGTTCTGTTATAATCTCCACCCGGCACAGCCAGAAGAGGATTGGCCACCCCTCATAGCCTGGTTCCTCTCTAGGTTTCTTCCTAGGTTTTGGTTTTGGCCTTTCTAGGTAGTTTTTCCTAGCCACCGTGCTTCTACACCTGCATTGCTTGCTGTTTGGGGTTTTAGGCTTGCTTTCTGTACAGCACTTTTAGATATCAGCTGATGTAAGAAGGGCTATATAAATACATTTGATTTGAAGTCAGATTCTACTTTAAAAATGGGGCAGTGTAGTTTCATCTTGGATTTACTTTGTGGAATCATTTTTTTTATTTGATAGAATTAAGAGAACAGTGTTTGGCCAGTGTTAGGCTAGTAGCCTATTCATGCACTTGTTTTAATACCCTTTGAGTTTAAACAAATGTTTTAATGTAGTCGCATGTATACAGAATCTGATCAATATTTTGTTATCTGTACAACAGTGCCACCGTGTGGCTGGAAATGGAACCTAATGGTCACATGACACTGTATAGTACAGGATAAACAGAATATTTACCCTCTCTCTCCTGCAGGTGGCAAGAGCAGCGTTTTCTTTACCGGGATTCAACATGACAACATTAGAAAACACAACTCAAATCTGCAAAAGAGAAAATGGCATCTACTTTTCATAGTTATGATAAATATACTTTTTAGAGTGGCATTCATTTGTATTATTATGACTAAGGCATAGGGACTTGTCTAGGAAATATTCTCAGGCATATATTAAACCATATGTCATATAAACATCAAATTACACTTTTATTAGTCTGTTCGAGATAACATAAACCATGTCATTTAGCCTCTACACAGAGTAATTCAACAGCCTCTTGTTAAATATTGTCATATTAACCCTGAAATTAGGCAATTAAATTACCCTGTTAGATGACTGAATGAAGCCCTTTTCATCAATAAGGACCCCCAGATAAATATTCAACAGCTTCCTGCGTGAACTGTACATACAACCTGTTCACTATTAGTTTATCATGACACCTGCGTCTGTCCAATTCAATGATAATAAATAGTTTAGTTTCTCATCTTGGCACTGATGGTAATGACTCCTTTCAGAGCTTGTTTGCTCACAGCAATTAAGTTCAATCAGCGCACCGTTCATCCCTCGTTCGGTTTTCTTTTTCTCCTCTGTGCTAAATGCAGATTAGCGGCGTCACAATGGAATCCAGAACCAGAGTAGCCTGCTCATGCAGTTAACCCACGGATGTCGATTAAGGCAGCCCCCCCCCCCCCCCACACCTCTCTGATTCAGAAGGGTTGGGTTAAATGCGAAAGACACATTTCATTTGAATGCATTCAGTTGTACAAATTACTAGGTATCACCCTTTCCTTTTCCTCACCCGGGGGACCAGAGTAGCCTGCTCACCCGGAGACCAGAGTAGCCTGCTCACCCGGAGACCAGAGTAGCCTGCTCACCCGGGCACCAGAGTAGCCTGCTCACCCGGAGCCCAGAGTAGCCTGCTCACCCGGAGCCCAGAGTAGCCTGCTCACCCGGAGCCCAGAGTAGCCTGCTCACCCGGGCACCAGAGTAGCCTGCTCACCCGGGCACCAGAGTAGCCTGCTCACCCGGGGACCAGAGTAGCCTGCTCACCCGGGGACCAGAGTAGCCTGCTCACCCGGGGACCAGAGTAGCCTGCTCACCCGGGGACCAGAGTAGCCTGCTCACGCGGGGACCAGAGTAGCCTGCTCACCCGGGGACCAGAGTAGCCTGCTCACCCGGGGACCAGAGTAGCCTGCTCACCCGGGGACCAGAGTAGCCTGCTCACCCGGGGACCAGAGTAGCCTGCTCACCCGGAGACCAGAGTAGCCTGCTCACCCGGAGACCAGAGTAGCCTGCTCACCCGGAGACCAGAGTAGCCTGCTCACCCGGAGACCAGAGTAGCCTGCTCACCCGGAGACCAGAGTAGCCTGCTCACGCGGAGACCAGAGTAGCCTGCTCACGCGGAGACCAGAGTAGCCTGCTCACGCGGAGACCAGAGTAGCCTGCTCACGCGGAGACCAGAGTAGCCTGCTCACGCGGAGACCAGAGTAGCCTGCTCACGCGGAGACCAGAGTAGCCTGCTCACGCGGAGACCAGAGTAGCCTGCTCACGCGGAGACCAGAGTAGCCTGCTCACGCGGGAGACCAGAGTAGCCTGCTCACCCCGGGGACCAGAGTAGCCTGCTCACCCCGGGGACCAGAGTAGCCTGCTCACCCCGGGGACCAGAGTAGCCTGCTCACCCCGGGGACCAGAGTAGCCTGCTCACCCCGGGGACCAGAGTAGCCTGCTCACCCCGGGGACCAGAGTAGCCTGCTCACCCCGGGGACCAGAGTAGCCTGCTCACCCCGGGGACCAGAGTAGCCTGCTCACCCCGGGGACCAGAGTAGCCTGCTCACCCCGGAGACCAGAGTAGCCTGCTCACCCCGGGGATCAGAGTAGCCTGCTCACCCCGGGGATCAGAGTAGCCTGCTCACCCCGGAGACCAGAGTAGCCTGCTCACCCCGGAGACCAGAGTAGCCTGCTCACCCCGGAGCCCAGAGTAGCCTGCTCACCCGGAGCCCAGAGTAGCCTGCTCACCCGGGCACCAGAGTAGCCTGCTCACCCGGGCACCAGAGTAGCCTGCTCACCCGGGGACCAGAGTAGCCTGCTCACGCGGGGACCAGAGTAGCCTGCTCACGCGGGGACCAGAGTAGCCTGCTCACCCGGGGACCAGAGTAGCCTGCTCACCCGGGGACCAGAGTAGCCTGCTCACCCGGGGACCAGAGTAGCCTGCTCACCCGGAGACCAGAGTAGCCTGCTCACCCGGAGACCAGAGTAGCCTGCTCACGCGGAGACCAGAGTAGCCTGCTCACGCGGAGACCAGAGTAGCCTGCTCACCCCGGGGACCAGAGTAGCCTGCTCACCCCGGGGACCAGAGTAGCCTGCTCACCCCGGGGACCAGAGTAGCCTGCTCACCCCGGGGACCAGAGTAGCCTGCTCACCCCGGGGACCAGAGTAGCCTGCTCACCCCGGGGACCAGAGTAGCCTGCTCACCCCGGAGACCAGAGTAGCCTGCTCACCCCGGAGACCAGAGTAGCCTGCTCACCCCGGAGACCAGAGTAGCCTGCTCATTTATGTAGTGTGACCCGCCTCTTCTGTATCAATTATGAAGTGGGTTTACTGGTGTGTTAGTAGCTCGCTGTTATTAGCATGATGGATGGATGGGAGAGGAGAAAAATCTGGATCCAAATGGAACCTTATTCCTTATATACTACACTGTGGGCTCTGGTCTAAAGTAGTGCACTATATAGGGAATAGGGTGCCATTTGGGATGCATCCAGAGGTTCATATCAATGACGACAGGGCTGGGCTGACCAGGCAGAGCAGTTCAGTCTGCTTACTGTGAAGAAAACAACAGAGGTGCTTCCTGCCCCCTCTCCTCTGAGTACATGCTAAACATCATGGCTTCCTGCCTCCTCTTCTCTGAGTACATGCTAAACATCATGGCTTCCTGCCCCTCTCCTCTGAGTACATGCTAAACATCATGGCTTCCTGCCCCCTCTCCTCTGAGTACATGCTAAACATCATGGCTTCCTGCCTCCTCTTCTCTGAGTACATGCTAAACATCATGGCTTCCTGCCCCTCTCCTCTGAGTACATGCTAAACATCATGGCTTCCTGCCTCCTCTCATTGTGAGTACATGCTAAACATCATGGCTTCCTGCCTCCGCTCCTCTGAGTACATGCTAAACATCATGGCTTCCTGCCTCCTCTCATTGTGAGTACATGCTAAACATCATGGCTTCCTGCCCCTCTCCTCTGAGTACATGCTAAACATCATGGCTTCCTGCCTCCTCTCATTGTGAGTACATGCTAAACATCATGGCTTCCTGCCTCCTCTCATTGTGAGTACATGCTAAACATCATGGCTTCCTGCCTCCTCTCATTGTGAGTACATGCTAAACATCATGGCTTCCTGCCTCCTCTCATTGTGAGTACATGCTAAACATCATGGCTTCCTGCCTCCTCTCATTGTGAGTACATGCTAAACATCATGGCTTCCTGCCCCCTCTCCTCTGAGTACATGCTAAACATCATGGCTTCCTGCCCCTCTCCTCTGAGTACATGCTAAACATCATGGCTTCCTGCCCCCTCTCCTCTGAGTACATGCTAAACATCAAGGCTTCCTGCCTCCTCTCATTGTGAGTACATGCTAAACATCATGGCTTCCTGCCTCCTCTCATTGTGAGTACATGCTAAACATCATGGCTTCCTGCCTCCTCTCATCGTGAGTACATGCTAAACATCATGGCTTCCTGCCCCCTCTCCTCTGAGTACATGCTAAACATCATGGCTTCCTGCCCCCTCTCCTCTGAGTACATGCTAAACATCATGGCTTCCTGCCTCCGCTCCTCTGAGTACATGCTAAACATCATGGCTTCCTGCCTCCTCTCATTGTGAGTACATGCTAAACATCATGGCTTCCTGCCTCCTCCTCTCTGAGTACATGCTAAACATCATGGCTTCCTGCCTCCTCTCCTCTGAGTACATGCTAAACATCATGGCTTCCTGCCTCCTCTCCTCTGAGTACATGCTAAACATCATGGCTTCCTGCCCCCTCTCCTCTGAGTACATGCTAAACATCATGGCTTCCTGCCTCCTCTCATTGTGAGTACATGCTAAACATCATGGCTTCCTGCCTCCTCTCATCGTGAGTACATGCTAAACATCATGGCTTCCTGCCTCCGCTCCTCTGAGTACATGCTAAACATCATGGCTTCCTGCCTCCTCTCCTCTGAGTACATGCTAAACATCATGGCTTCCTGCCCCCTCTCCTCTGAGTACATGCTAAACATCATGGCTTCCTGCCCCTCTCCTCTGAGTACATGCTAAACATCATGGCTTCCTGCCCCCTCTCCTCTGAGTACATGCTAAACATCATGGGTCATACAGTAGGTGTCTGTGTGTGATACATTCTGCTCTGTAAATACACTTGACTCTTCCCTTTCCTGTCTCTATCCATCCATCACTCTGTCTCTATCCTTCTTTCTCTATCCATCCATCCCTCTCTCTCTATCCCTCCCTCCCTCAGTCTCAATTCCTCCCGCTTCTATTCCCCCCTCCTTCCATCTCTCTGTTGCTCTACCTCCCTCCCGCTTCTATTCCCCCCTCCTTCCATCTCTCTGTTGCTCTACCTTCCTCCCGCTTCTATTCCCCCCTCCTTCCATCTCTCTGTTGCTCTACCTCCCTCCCGCTTCTATTCCCCCCTCCTTCCATCTCTCTGTTGCTCTACCTCCCTCCCGCTTCTATTCCCCCCTCCTTCCATCTCTCTGTTGCTCTACCTCCCTCCCGCTTCTATTCCCCCCTCCTTCCATCTCTCTGTTGCTCTACCTCCCTCCCGCTTCTATTCCCCCCTCCTTCCATCTCTCTGTTGCTCTACCTCCCTCCCGCTTCTATTCCCCCCTCCTTCCATCTCTCTGTTGCTCTACCTCCCTCCCGCTTCTACCCCCCCTTCCCCCGGCCTCCTCCCTCCCGCCACCCCCTCCTCCTCTCTCTGTTGCTCTACCTCCCTCCCGCTTCTATTCCCCCCTCCTTCCATCTCTCTGTTGCTCTACCTCCCTCCCGCTTCTATTCCCCCTCCTTCCATCTCTCTGTTGCTCTACCTCCCTCCCGCTTCTATTCCCCCCTCCTTCCATCTCTCTGTTGCTCTACCTCCCTCCCGCTTCTATTCCCCCCTCCTTCCATCTCTCTGTTGCTCTACCTCCCTCCCGCTTCTATTCCCCCCTCCTTCCATCTCTCTGTTGCTCTACCTCCCTCCCGCTTCTATTCCCCCCTCCTTCCATCTCTCTGTTGCTCTACCTTCCTCCCGCTTCTCTTGTCTCTTTTTCTGACAAGAGAGAGTTGTGTGTGTTGGAAATTCCCAATGGATCCACCTGGTGTGTCAGGCAGGGAAGAGAGCAAACGACTGTGTGTGTCTGGGTGTTGCATGTCTGTGTGTGCATGCAAGCGTGCGTGCCAGGTTCCATGTGCTATCCATCCTGACACTTCACTGACTGCTTGACTGTGTGTTTGTACACACACTACAACCCCCTCTACACACACACACACTACAACCCCCTCTACACACACACACACTACAACCCCTTCTACACACACACACACTACAACCCCCTCTACACATACACACACACACACTACAACCCCCTCTACACATACACACACTACAACCCCCTCTACACACACACACACTACAACCCCCTCTACACACACACACACTACAACCCCCTCTACACACACACACACTACAACCCCCTCTACACACACACACACTACAACCCCCTCTACACATACACACACACACACACTACAACCCCCTCTACACACACACACACTACAACCCCCTCTATACACACACACACACTACAACCCCCTCTACACATACACACACACTACAACCCCCTCTACACACACACACACACTACAACCCCCTCTACACATACACACACACTACAACCCCCTCTACACACACACACACTACAACCCCCTCTACACACACACACACTACAACCCCCTCTACACATACACACACACACACACTACAACCCGCTCTACACATACACACACACACACACACACTACAACCCCCTCTACACATACACACACACTACAACCCCCTCTACACATACACACACACTACAACCCCCTCTACACATACACACACACTACAACCCCCTCTACACATACACACACACACAACCCCCTCTACACATACACACACACACACACACCCACACACACACACACACACACACACACACCCCCTCTACACATACACACACACACACACACACTACAACCCCCTCTACACATACACACACACACACACTACAACCCCCTCTACACACACACACACACTACAACCCCCTCTACACACACACACACACTACAACCCCCTCTACACATACACACACACACAACCCCCTCTACACATACACACACACACACAACCCCCTCTACACATTCACACACACACACACACACTACAACCCCCTCTACACATACACACACACACACACACACACACACTACAACCCCCTCTACACATACACACACACACACACACTACAACCCCCTCTACACATACACACACACACACACACACACACACTACAACCCCCTCTAAACATACACACACACTACAACCCCCTCTACACATCACACACACACACACTACAACCCCCTCTACACATACACACACTACAACCCCCTCTACACACACACACACACACTACAACCCCCTCTACACATACACACACACACTACAACCCCCTCTACACATACACACACACACACTACAACCCCCTCTACACATACACACACACACTACAACCCCCTCTACACATGCACACACACACACACTACAACCCCCTCTACACATGCACACACACACACACACTACAACCCCCTCTACACACACACACACACACTACAACCCCCTCTACACACACACACACACACTACAACCCCCTCTACACATACACACACACTACAACCCCCTCTACACATACACACACACTACAACCCCCTCTACACATACACACACACTACAACCCCCTCTACACATACACACACACACTACAACCCCCTCTACACATGCACACACACACACACACTACAACCCCCTCTACACATACACACACACTATAACCCCCTCTACACATACACACACACTACAACCCCCTCTACACATACACACACACTACAACCCCCTCTACACATACACACACACTACAACCCCCTCTACACATACACACACACTACAACCCCCTCTACACATGCACACACACACACACTACAACCCCCTCTACACATACACACACACACTACAACCCCCTCTACACATACACACACACACTACAACCCCCTCTACACACACACTACAACCCCCTCTACACACACACTACAACCCCCCTCCTACACACACACTACAACCCCCTCTACACATACACACACACACACTACAACCCCCTCTACACATACACACACACACTACAACCCCCTCTACACATACACACACACACTACAACCCCCTCTACACATGCACACACACACACTACAACCCCCTCTACACATGCCACACACACACACACACACACTACAACCCCCTCTACACACACACTACAACCCCCTCTACACATACACACACTACAACCCCCTCTACACATACACACACTACAACCCCCTCTATACATACACACACTACAACCCCCTCTACACATCTCGCATCCGCTACAAGACCATGGTGATTGCCTACGGAGCTGTGAGGGGAACGGCACCTCCATACCTTCAGGCTCTGATCAGGCCCTACACCCAAACAAGGGCACTGCGTTCATCCACCTCTGGCCTGCTGGCCCCCCTACCTCTGAGGAAGCACGGTTCCCGCTCAGCCCAGTCCAAACTGTTCGCTGCTCTGGCACCCCAATGGTGGAACAAGCTCCCTCACGACGCCAGGACAGCGGAGTCAATCACCACCTTCCGGAGACACCTGAAACCCCACCTCTTTAAGGAATACCTGGGATAGGATAAAGTAATCCTTCTAAACCCCCCCCCCCCCCCCCTTAAAAGATTTAGATGCACTATTGTAAAGTGGTTGTTCCACTGGATATCATAAGGTGAATGCACCAATTTGTAAGTCGCTCTGGATAAGAGCGTCTGCTAAATGACTTAAATGTAAATGTAATGTAAATGTACACATACACACACTACAACCCCCTCTACACACACACACACACACACACACTACAACCCCCTCTACACATGTACACACACTACAACCCCCTCCCCCAGTCAGTCTGTTGGTCTGTCAGTGCTGTATCTATAGTGTCATAACTGCTCACTCCCCTACTTCACATTTTATTGTGTTAGGAAATGAGATCAATTTTTTTTTTAAATTGTCAACTATCTACACAAAATACCCTAATGGCAAAATGGAAGGAAAATTCAAATTTGTTATGAAAAATAAAACTCAAATATACACAATATTTACAAAAGTATGTGGACACCCCTTCAAATAGGTGGATTTGTCTATTTCAGCCACACCTGTTGCTGACAGGTGTATAAAGTCGAGCACACAGCCATGCAATCTCCATAGACAAACATTGGCAGTAGAATGGCCTTACTGAAGAGCTTGGTGACTTTCAACGTGGCACTGTCATAGGATGCCATCTTTCTAACAAGTCAGTTAGTCAAATTTCTGCCCTGCTAGCGCTGCCCAGGTCAACTGTAAATGCTGTTATTGTGAAGTGGAAACATCTAGGCACAACACCAGCTCAGCCGTAAAGTGGTAGGCCACACAAGCTCACAGAACGGGACCGCCAAGTGCTGAAGCTCGTAAAAATAGTCTGTCCTCGGTTGCAACACTCACTACCGAGTTCAAAGCTGCCTCTGGAAGCAACGTCAGCACAATAACTGTTCGTTGGGAGCTCCATGAAAGGGGTTTCCATTGCCGAGCAGTCGCACACAAGCCTAAGATCACCATGCGCAATGCCAAGCGTCAGGTGGAGTGGTGTAAAGTGCCGCCATTGGACTCTGGAGCCGTGGAAACACGTTATCTGGAGTGATGAATCACGCTTCACTATCTGTCTGATGGATGAATCTGAGTTTGGTGGATTCCAGGAGAACGCTACCTGTCCGACTGCATAGTGCCAACTGTAAAGTTTGGTGGAGGAGGAATAATGGTCTGGGGTTGTTTTTCATGATTCGGGCTAGGCCCAGTGAAGGGAAATCTAAATGCTACAGCATACAATGACATTCTAGACAATTCTGTGCTTTCAACTTTGCGGCAACAGTTTGGGGAAGGCTCTTTCCTGTTTCAGCATGACAATTCCCCCGTGCACCAAAGCGAGGTCCATACAGAAATGGTTTGTCGAGATAGGTGTTGAAGAACTTGACCGGCCTGCACAGAGCCCTGACCTCAACCCCATCGAACACCTTTGGGATGAATTGGAACGCCGACTGCGAGCCAGGCCTAATCGCCCAACATCAGTGGCCGACCTCACTAATGCTCTTGTGGCTGAATGGAACCAATGTTCCAACATCTAGTGGAGGCTGTTATAGCAGCAAAGGGGGGGGACCAACACCATATTAATGGCCGTGATTTTGGAATGAGATATTTGACAAGCAGGTGTCCATATACTTTTGGTAATGTGGAGTACTCAGGTCTTAATATGTCTTCCCTGTTAAAATAAAGGTTACATTTAAAAAACAATATATCAAAACATGAGCAATTACAAATTGAATTGGATGTGTACCTTTTTATTAGATCAGTCTTCACCCCATGAGTCAATACACGTTAGAAACACCTTTTGGCAGCTAGTACTGTTGAGTCTTTTTGTGCAAGTCTGAGCTTTACACACCTACATCGTGCAATATTTTCCCATTTTATTCTTTTATTTTCTGTCAAGGTGTTGGCGATCATGGCTAGACCACAGTTTTCAAGTCTTACCTGTAACTTGGTTACTCAGGAACATTGACCTTCTTCTTGGTAAGCATCTCCAGTGTAGATTTGGCCTTGTGTTGTAGTTTATTGTCCTGCTGAAAGAGGAAATCCTCTCCCAATGACTGTTATAAAGCAGACTGAACCAGGATTTCCTCTGGGATTTTCCTGTGCTTGGCTCATACTGTTTCTTTGCCAATGTCAAGCATACCCATACCATGATGCAGCCAACACTATGCTTGAAAATAAGGATGCAGTTACTCAGTGATGTGTTGGATTTGCCCCAAACAGAAGGCTTGTGTTCCTTTGCTGTTTTTTTTTCTTCACAGTATTACTTTAGTGCAGTGTTCTTCAACCTTTTACTGCCCAGGGACCCCCTCCCAGGCAAACTGACCACCGGGGACCCCCTCCCAGGCAAACTGACGACCCGGGGACCCCCTCCCAGGCAAACTGGCGACCCGGGGACCCCCTCCCAGGCAAACTGGCGACCCAGGGACCCCCTCCCAGGTCAACTGACGACCCGGGGACCCCCTCCCAGGCAAACTGACGACCCGGGGACCCCCTCCCAGGCAAACTGGCGACCCGGGGACCCCCTCCCAGGCAAACTGGCGACCCGGGGACCCCCTCCCAGGCAAACTGGCGATCCAGGGACCCCCTCCCAGGCAAACTGGCGACCCGGGGACCCCCTCCCAGGCAAACTGGCAACCCGGGGACCCCCGCCCAGGCAAACTGGCGATCCAGGGACCCCCTCCCAGGCAAACTGGCGACCCGGGGATCCCCTCCCAGGCAAACTGGCGATCCAGGGACCCCATCATACGTTAGCAAATCGTTTTGGAACGTCTTATCAGGCGAATGTTAATCACAAGAAGTAATCAATGTTTTTAATTGGATAGATTTGGTAGATCATTTTTCATTAACAGGAAGAGGAAGTGTAAACTCTAACAACCTATTACCTAGAAAGGTAATTCCAATCACATTTTTTTTGTGTGTGTGTTAAATGGCGAAGTCAAGAAAGCTTACCAGCAGCCAGCGTCAAAGAAATTATATTTTTTGAATAGGTGGAGTTTCAGATGATGCGCACAGACTCTGCGGGCTTAGCTTCAGGGGGAAGCTAGTTCCACCATTGAGGTGCCAGAACAGAGAATAGCTTACACTGTAGGGGTGGGAGGGCCAAGAGACCAGAGGTGGCAGAACGGATTGCTCGGATTGGGGTGTAGGGTTTGAGCATAGCCTGAAGGTAGGGAGGGGCAGTTCCTCTTGCTTCGCTGTTGGTAAGTACCATGGTCTTGTGGTGGATGTGAGCTTTGACTGGAAGCCAGTGGAGTGTGCGGAGGAGCGGGGTGACATTGGAGAACTTGGGAAGGTTGAAAACCAGGCGAGCTGCAGCCTTCTGGATAAGTAGCAGTGGTTTGTTGGCCCAAGTGGGGAACCCAGCCAACAGTGAGTTGCAGTAGACCAGACGGGAAGTGACGAGTGCCTGGATTAGGACCTGCTCCACTTCCTGTGTGAGGTACTCTACGGCTGCTGTAGAGCATGAACCTGCAGGAGTGAGTCACTGCTATGATGATAGCAGGGAACGACAGGATGTTGTCCCAGGGTCATGCCAAGGTTCTTTGCACTCTGGGAGGGAGACACCGTGGAGTTGTCAAACATGATGGAGAGGTCTTGGCAGACCTTCTCCGGGAGGAAGAGCAGCGCCGTCTTGTTGAGATTGAGCTTGAGGTGGTGGGCTGACATCCAAGCTGAGATGCCAGGCACACAGAGGTGTGTTTTAGAAGGGGGGAGTAGTTGAGTGTCATCCATATAGCAATTATCGGAGAGACCGTGTGAGGATATGATGGAGCCAAGGGGACTTGGTGTATAGAGAGAAGAGGAGAGAGCCTAGAAACCGAGCCCTGGGGGACGCCAGTAGTAAGACAGATGCCCAGTCCTGAGAGGGTGGAGAGGACGATCTGATGTTTCATAGTGTTGAAGGCAGCGGATAGATCTAGGAGGATTGAGAACAGAGGTGAGCAACTTTGGCAGTGCGGAGAGCCTCCGTTACACAGAAGAGCAGTCTCTGTGAGTGACCCGTCTTGAAGCCTCACTGGTTAGTGTCATGAAGATTGTTCTGAGAGCGAAAGAGTTGGTCAGAGACAACACTTTTTTAAGTGCTTTGGAAAGAAAAGAAAGAAGGGATACAGGTCTGTAGTTTTTGACGTCAGGAGTCCAGTGATGGTTTCTGGAGGGGAGCGACCATTTTGAAGTCAAAGGTCAGGAATGAGGCAAGTGGGGAATGGGAGAAGGTCTCCAGCAATGGTCTGCAGGAGGGGATGGAGTCGAGCGGCAAGTTGTTGGGGCGGCCAAACCTCACAGGATTTCATCTATAAAGCGACGGGAGAAGGAGGTCAAGGCGTGGGGTAGTTCTGTGTGAGTGGGACCAGTGGAATCAATAGGCTGAATGAATGAGGAGCGGATGTCGTCAACCTTCTTTTCAAAGTGGTTGATGAAGTTGTCTGTGAGGAGGGATGAGGAGGAAACGAGTTTGCTTGGGTTGGAGGCCGAAGCTTGAAATGTAGTGATAGAAAGTTGCTTCCTCCGGAAGTGTAGTTTTCCTCCATTTTTGCTCAGCTGCCCACACCTCCTGTTCTGTATGCTCGCAACAAGTCACTCAGCCACGGGGCAGGAGGGGAGGGCCGAGCCAGCCGGGAGGAAAGGGGACAGTCCGACTCATAGAATGCAGAAAGGGATGAGAGTAGGGTCGACGAGGCAGTCAGGAAACGGGAGGGAGAAGGATTTAACTAAAGAGATGATATGATAGAAGAGGAGAGAGAGAGAGAGAGAGAGCGACGATTGCGACGGCGCATGACCATCTGGTAGGAGCTGAGTGGTTAGAGTTGGAGGAGAGGGAGACCTGGAGGGCGTAGGGGCTGTGTGGTTAGGGTTGGAGGAGAGGGAGACCTGGAGGGGGTAGGGGCTGAGTGGTTAGGGTTGGAGGAGAGGGAGACCTGGAGGGGGTAGGGGCTGAGTGGTTAGGGTTGGAGGAGAGGGAGACCTGGAGGGGGTAGGGGCTGAGTGGTTAGGGTTGGAGGAGAGGGAGACCTGGAGGGGGTAGGGGCTGAGTGGTTAGGGTTGGAGGAGAGGGAGACCTGGAGGGGGTAGGAGCTGAGTGGTTAGGGTTGGAGGAGAGGGAGACCTGGAGGGGGTAGAGGCTGAGTGGTTAGGGTTGGAGGAGAGGGAGACCTGGAGGGGGTAGGGGCTGAGTGGTTAGGGTTGGAGGAAAGAGACACAGAAAAGGAAACAAAGTAGTGAACAGAGACCTGGAGGGGGGTTACAGTGAGATTAGTAGGAGAACAGAGACCTGGAGGGGGGTTACAGTGAGATTAGTAGGAGAACAGAGACCTGGAGGGGGGTTACAGTGAGATTAGTAGGAGAACAGAGACCTGGAGGGGGGTTACAGTGAGATTAGTAGGAGAACAGAGACCTGGAGGGGGGTTACAGTGAGATTAGTAGGAGAACAGAGACCTGGAGGGGGGTTACAGTGAGATTAGTAGGAGAACAGAGACCTGGAGGGGGGTTACAGTGAGATTAGTAGGAGAACAGAGACCTGGAGGGGGTTACAGTGAGATTAGTAGGAGAACAGAGACCTGGAGGGGGGTTACAGTGAGATTAGTAGGAGAACAGAGACCTGGAGGGGGGTTACATTGAGATTAGTAGGAGAACAGACCTGGAGGAGGGTTACAGTGAGATTAGTAGGAGAACAGAGACCTGGAGGAGGGTTACAGTGTGATTAGTAGGAGAACAGAGACCTGGAGGAGGGTGCAGTGAGATTAGTAGGCAAACAGTCTCTAGTAAAGAGATCAAATGTAATGCCTGCCTTGTGAGTGGGAAGGGATTGGGAAATGAAGAGTGAGCAGCTGGATTAGCAGTGTTCTCTGGGATGATCCATGTCTCCGTCAGGGCCAAAACGTCAATGGACTGAAGGGCAGCATAGGCTGAGATGAACTCCACGTTCTTGACCACAGATCAGCAGTTCCAAACACTGACCAGGAATTCCACGTGTTGTTGAGAGAATGCCTAGAGTGTGCGAAACTGTAATCAAGGCAAAGGGTGGCAACTTTGAAGAATTTCAAATATAAAACATACAGTTGAAGTCGGAAGTTTACATACACCTTAGCCAAATACATTTAAACAATTCCTGACAATTAATCCTAATAAAAATTCCCTGTCTTTGGTCAGTTAGGATCACCACTTTATTTTAAGAATGTGAAATGTCAGAATAATAGTAGAGAGAATTATTTATTTCATATTTTATTTCTTTCATCACATTCCCAGTGGGTCAGAAGTTTACATTCACTCAATTAGTATTTTGTAGCATTGCCTTTAAATTGTTTAACTTGGGTCAAACGTTTCGGGTAGCCTTCCACAAGCTTCCCACAATAAATTGGGTGGATTTTGTCCCATTCCTCCTGACAGAGCTGGTGTAACTGAGTCAGGTTTGTAGGCCTCCTTGCACATGCTTTTTTTCAGTTCTGCCCACAAATGTTCTATGGGATTGAGGTCAGGGCTTTGTGATGGCCACTCCAATACCTTGACTTTGTTGTTTCGTAAGCCATTTTGCCACAACTTTGGAAGTATGCTTGGGGTCATTGTCCATTTGGAAGACCCATTTCCGACCAAGCTTTAATTCCTGACTGATGTCTTGAGATGTTGCTTCAATATATCCACATAATTTTCCATCCTCATGATGCCATCTATTTTGTGAAGTGCACCAGCCCCTCCTGCAGCAAAGCACCCCCACAACATGATGCTGCCAGCCCCGGGATGGGGGCTTGCTTGCCTCCCCCTTTTTCCTCCAAACATAACGATGGTCATTATGGCCAAACAGTTCTATTTTTGTTTCATCAGACCAGAGGACATTTCTCCAAAAAGTATGATCTTTGTCCCCATGTGCAGTTGTAAACCGTAGTCTGGCTTTTTTATGGCGATTTTTTTTTAATTTTTTTTTTTGGAACAGTGGCTTTTTCCTTGCTGAGCAGCCTTTCAGGTTATGTCGATATAGGACTCATTTTACTGTGGATATAGATACTTATGTACCTGTTTCCTCCAGCATCTTCACAAGGTCCTTTGCTGTTGTTCTGGGATTGATTTGCACTTTTCGCACCAAAGTACGTTCATCTCTAGGAGACAGAACGCGTCTCCTTCCTGAGCGGTATGACAGCTGCGTGGTCCCATGGTGTTTATACTTGCATACTATTGTTTGTACAGATGAACGTGGTACCTTCAGGAGTTTAGAAATTGCTTCCAAGGATGAACCAGACATGTGGAGGTCTACAATTTTTTTTCTGAGGTCTTGGCTGATTTCTTTTGATTTTCCCATGATGTCAAACAGAGGCACTGAGTTTGAAGGTAGGCCTTGAAATACATCCACAGGTACACCTCTAATTGACTCAAATGATGTCAATTAGCCTATCAGAAGCTTCTAAAGCCATGCCATAATTTTCTGGAATTTTCCAAGCTATTTAAAGGCACAGTCAACTTAGTGTATGTAAACTTCTGACCCACTGGAATTGTGATACAGTGAAATATTCTGTCTGTAACCAATTATTGGAAAAAGTACTTGTGTCGTGCACAAAGTAGATGTCCTAACCGACTTGCCAAAACTATAGTTTGTTAACAAGAGTTTTAATGACTCCAACCTAAATGTATGTAAACTTCTGAATTTAACTGTATTTTCATTTGTTTAACACTTTTTTTGTTTACTACATGATTCCATGTGTTATTTTATAGTTTTGATGTAGAAACGAGTGAAAATAAAGAATAACCCTTGAATGAGTAGGTGTGTCCAAACTGGAAATATTTATGCGTGTGTATATATATATATATATATATGTATGTATGTATGTATGTATGTATATGTATGTATGTATGTATGTATGTGTGTGTGTATATATATATATATGTGTGTGTGTATATATACTGCTCAAAAAAATAAAGGGAACACTTAAACAACACATCCTAGATCTGAATGAAAGAAATAATCTTTTTTCTTTACATAGTTGAATGTGCTGACAACAAAATCACACAAAAAGAATCAATGGAAATCCAATTTATCAACCCATGGAGGTCTGGATTTGGAGTCACACTCAAAATTAAAGTGGAAAACCACACTACAGGCTGATCCAACTTTGATGTAATGTCCTTAAAACAAGTAAAAATGAGGCTCAGTAGTGTGTGTGGCCTCCACGTGCCTGTATAACCTCCCTACAACGCCTGGGCATGCTCCTGATGAGGTGGCGGATGGTCTCCTGAGGGATCTCCTCCCAGACCTGGACTAAAGCATCCGCCAACTCCTGGACAGTCTGTGGTGCAACGTGGCGTTGGTGGATGGAGCGAGACATGATGTCCCAGATGTGCTTAATTGGATTCAGGTCTGGGGAATGGGCGGGCCAGTCCATAGCATCAATGCCTTCCTCTTGCAGGAACTGCTGACACACTCCAGCCACATGAGGTCTAGCATTGTCTTGCATTAGGAGGAACCCAGGGCCAACCGCACCAGCATATGGTCTCACAAGGGGTCTGAGGATCTCATCTCGGTACCTAATGGCAGTCAGGCTACCTCTGGCGAGCACATGGAGGGCTGTGTGGCCCCCCAAAGAAATGCCACCCCACACCATGACTGACCCACCGCCAAACCGGTCATGCTGGAGGATGTTGCAGGCAGCAGAACGTTCTCCACGGCATCTCCAGACTCTGTCACGTCTGTCACGTGCTCAGTGTGAACCTGCTTTCATCTGTGAAGAGCACAGGGCGCCAGTGGCGAATTTGCCAATCTTGGTGTTCTCTGGCAAATGCCAAACGTCCTGCACGGTGTTGGGCTGTAAGCACATCCCCCACCTGTGGATGTTGGGCCCTCATACCACCCTCATGGAGTCTGTTTCTGACCGTTTGAGAAGACACATGCACATTTGTGGCCTGCTGGAGGTCATTTTGCAGGGCTCTGGCAGTGCTCCTCCTGCTCCTCCTTGCACAAAGGCGGAGGTAGCGGTCCTGCTGCTGGGTTGTTGCCCTCCTACGGCCTCCTCCACGTCTCCTGATGTACTGGCCTGTCTCCTGGTAGCGCCTCCATGCTCTGGACACTACGCTGACAGACACAGCAAACCTTCTTGCCACAGCTCGCATTGATGTGTCATCCTGGATGAGCTGCACTACCTGAGCCACTTGTGTGGGTTGTAGACTCCGTCTCATGCTACCACTAGAGTGAAAGCACCGCCAGCATTCAAAAGTGACCAAAACATCAGCCAGGAAGCATAGGAACTGAGAAGTGGTCTGTGGTCACCACCTGCAGAACCACTCCTTTATTGGGGGTGTCTTACTAATTGCCTATAATTTCCACCTGTTGTCTATTCCATTTGCAAAACAGCATGTGACATTTATTGTCAATCAGTGTTGCTTCCTAAGTGGACAGTTTAATTTCACAGAAGTGTGATTGACTTGGAGTTACATTGTGTTGTTTAAGTGTTCCCTTTATTTTTTTGAGCAGTATATATATGTGTATATATGTGTGTGTGTGATATATATATATATATATGTATATGTGTGTGTGTGTGCATATGCAAAAAATATATATGGGGAATGGAAGTGATGCATACAATTACATTGATGGATGCTTCAATCGATCTGCAACATTTAGGCTGAGATACTCAACCCCCCCTCCACCAAAAAAAGAAAAAAGCCCTGTTGTTTTGCTGTAATTGTGATACCCCCCGTATTTTGACCCTCTCAGCCAGCAGGTGGCGCCAGAACAACAAACTAAACACCAACACCACTGAAGTCATGAGAGGTGGAATAATAATAAACCCACATTTTATATGGGGCGTTCTGGTGTGTTTTGCAATTACCAGGTGGGTGTCTGTATAGCATGCTCTTCCTCACAGCTAGATTTATTTTTCATCCTCTATGGCGCGTCCCAAATAGCACCGTATTCCCTTTTATAGTGCACTACTTTTGGGGATATATGGGGATTAGGGGGCCATTTGGGATGCAGGCCGATGGCTAGAGGTATCATCCTCACGTTTGGTGTGGTGGTGTCCCTACCCAGTTAGAGGTTTGGGGGTGGTGGGGGGGTGTAGTATAGTAGTGCTGTATGACGGGGGTGTAGTATAGTAGTGCTGTATGGAGGGGGGTGTAGTATAGTAGTGCTGTATGGAGGGGGGGTGTAGTATAGTACTGCTGTATGGAGGGGGGGTGTAGTATCGTAGTGTTGTATGGAGGGGGGTGTAGTATAGTAGTGCTGTATGGAGGGGGGGAGTAGTATAGTAGTGCTGTATGGAAGGGGGGGGTGTAGTATAGTAGTGCTGTATGGAGGGGGGGTGTAGTATAGTAGTGTTGTATGGAGGGGGGGTGTAGTATAGTAGTGCTGTATAGAGGGGGGTGTAGTATAGTAGTGCTGTATGGAGGGGGGTGTAATATAGTAGTGTTGTATGGAGGGGGGTGTAGTATAGTAGTGCTGTATGGAGGGGGGTTGTAGTATAGTAGTGCTGTATGGAGGGGGTGTAGTATAGTAGTGCTGTATGGAGGGGGTGTAGTATAGTAGTGCTGTATGGAGGGGGCTGTAGTATAGTAGTGCCTTATGGAGGGGGGTGTAGTATAGTAGTGCTGTATACAGGGGGGTGTAGTATAGTAGTGCTGTATCGAGGGGGGTGTAGTATAGTAGTGCTGTATGGAGGGGGGGTGTAGTATAGTAGTGCTGTATACAGGGGGGTGCAGTATAGTAGTGCTGTATGGAGGGGGGTGTAGTATAGTAGTGCTGTATGGAGGGGGGGTGTAGTATAGTAGTGCTGTATGGAGGGGGGGTGTAGTATAGCAGTGCTGTATGGAGGGAGGTGTAGTATAGTAGTGCTGTATGGAGGGGGGTGTAGTATAGTAGTGCTGTATAGAGGGGGGTGTAGTATAGCAGTGCTGTATGGAGGGGGGTGTAGTATAGTAGTGCTGTATGGAGGGGGGTGTAGTATAGTAGTGCTGTATGGAGGGGGGTGTAGTATAGTAGTGCTGTATAGAGGGGGGTGTAGTATAGTAGTGCTGTATGGAGGGGGGTGTAGTATAGTAGTGTTGTATGGAGGGGGGGTGTAGTATAGTAGTGCTGTATGGAGGGGGGTGTAGTATAGTAGTGTTGTATGGAGGGGGGTGTAGTATAGTAGTGGTGTATGGAGGGGGGGTGTAGTGCTGTATGGAGGGGGGTGTAGTATAGTAGTGTTGTATGGAGGGGGGTGTAGTATAGTAGTGTTGTATGGAGGGGGGGTGTAGTGTTGTATGGAGGGGGGTGTAGTATAGTAGTGCTGTATGGAGGGGGGGTGTAGTATAGTAGTGTTGTATGGAGGGGGGTGTAGTATAGTAGTGTTGTATGGAGGGGAGGTGTAGTATAGTAGTGCTGTATGGAGGGGGGGTGTAGTATAGTAGTGCTGTATGGAGGGGGGGTGTAGTATAGTACTGCTGTATGGAGGGTTGGTGTAGTATAGTAGTGCTGTATGGAGGGGGGTGTAGTATAGTAGTGCTGTATGGAGGGGGGGTGTAGTATAGTAGTGTTGTATGGAGGGGGGTGTAGTATAGTAGTGCTGTATGGAGGGGGGTGTAGTATAGTAGTGCTGTATGGAGGGGGGTGTAGTATAGTAGTGCTGTATGGAGGGGGGTGTAGTATAGTAGTGTTGTATGGAGGGGGGTGTAGTATAGTAGTGCTGTATGGAGGGGGGTGTAGTATAGTAGTGCTGTATGGAGGGGGGTGTAGTATAGTAGTGCTGTATGGAGGGGGGTGTAGTATAGTAGTGTTGTATGCAGGGGGTTGTAGTATAGCAGTGCTGTATGGAGGGGGGGTGTAGTATACTAGTGCTGTATGGACGGGGGTGTAGTATAGTAGTGTTGTATGCAGGGGGTTGTAGTACAGCAGTGCTGTATGGAGGGGGGGGTGTAGTATAGTAGTGCTGTATGGAGGGGGGTGTAGTATAGTAGTGTTGTATGCAGGGGGTTGTAGTATAGTAGTGTTGTATGGAGGGGGGTGTAGTATAGTAGTGCTATATGGAGGGGGGGTGTAGTATAGTAGTGCTGTATGGAGGGGGGTGTAGTATAGTAGTGCTATATGGAGGGGGGGTGTAGTATAGTAGTGCTGTATGGAGGGGGGTGTAGTATAGTAGTGCTGTATGAAGGGGGTTGTAGTATAGTAGTGCTGTATGGAGGGGGGGTGTAGTATAGTAGTGTTGTATGAATGGGGTTTTAGTATCGCAGTGCTGTATGGAGGGGGGTGTAGTATAGTAGTGCTGTATGGAGGGGGGGTGTAGTATAGTAGTGCTGTATGGAGGGGGGGTGTAGTATACTAGTGCTGTATGGAGGGGGGGTGTAGTATAGTAGTGCTGTATGGAGGGGGGGGTGTAGTATAGCAGTGCTGTATGGAGGGGGGTGTAGTATAGTAGTGCTGTATGGAGGGGGGTGTAGTATAGTAGTGCTGTATGGAGGGGGGGTGTAGTATAGTAGTGCTGTATGGAGGGGGGGTGTAGTATACTAGTGCTGTATGGAGGGGGGGTGTAGTATAGTAGTGCTGTATGGAGGGGGGGGGTGTAGTATAGCAGTGCTGTATGGAGGGGGATGCGTAGCCCTGACTGGTGTAAAACTCTCCCTGTGTGTTTAAAGTGTACTCTGCCAGCCCCAGCAGGAGAGCTGTATTAAACACACACAGCATTATGATTCCCCATCACCAGGATGCCGTCAGCAACTTCCAAGATGACGGAAGGAGGAGAGGTCCCAAAGGCTTAGTATTCAGGCTGCTTCAAATCTCATTCCTCCCTGGAGATGTCTTTATATTTTTTACCCACACACATAGAAACATATATACACACAGTCGCCCCCCCCCCCCCCACACAAACCATATACACACAGTCGTCCCCCCCCCCACACACACCATATACACACAGTCGTACCCCCCCCCCACACACACACCATATACACACAGTCGTCCCCCCCCCCCACACACACCATATACACACAGTCGTCCCCCCCCCACACACACCATATACACACAGTCGTCGTCCCCCCCC
The DNA here is from genome assembly GCF_965601325.2 of Salmo salar. Classification (NCBI taxonomy): domain Eukaryota; kingdom Metazoa; phylum Chordata; class Actinopteri; order Salmoniformes; family Salmonidae; genus Salmo; species Salmo salar. The sequence goes on from NC_138318.1 coordinate 35,389,588, forward strand.
ACACACACCATATACACACAGTCGTCCCCCCCACACACACACACCATATACACACAGTCGTCCCCCCCACACACACACACCATATACACACAGTCGTCCCCCCACACACACACCATATACACACAGTCGTCGTCCCCCCCACACACACCATATACACACAGTCGTCGTCCCCCCCTACACACACCATATACACACAGTCGTCCCCCCCCCCACACACACCATATACACACAGTCGTCCCCCCCCCACACACACACACCATTTACACACAGTCGTCGTCCCCCCCACACACACCATATACACACAGTCGTCCCCCCCACACACACACCATATACACACAGCCCCCCCCCCACACACACACCATATACACACAGTCGTCCCCCCCCCCACACACACACCATATACACACAGCCCCCCCCCCCCCCCACCACACACACTATATACACACAGTCGTCCCGTCCCCCCCACACACACACACCATATACACACAGCCCCCCCCCCCCCCCACACACACCATATACACACAGTCGTCGTCCCCCCTCCACACACACACCATATACACACAGTCCCCCCCACATACACACACACACATAAATACACACCATACACACACTTCTCTCCCCACCCAGTGACAACAACACTACTCTCCTGCTCTACGGAATGCAGTCTAAACCGGTGGAGGGTAGCGTCAGTGACGACGTGAACTCATCCCCCATGACCAAATGTTCTCAGTAATCCTCAAGTGCTGCTTAATTAAGAACAAGACCAGTCTCGTATTCAACGCTAGCTAACGGGCCCGCTGCCTGGATCGGCTGAATATTATTAGAACTCTGCCTGCCGTGAATATTTATTGTTTATACATTTTAATGCAATTATTCAGCCATTATTACCATGTAATTACTTAGTGCGTTAATTAGCATCCTAGTCTATTGCTGTTGTGTACAAGGCTTATGTCTGGAGGTTGGCTGGCTGGTTGGCTGGCTGGTTGGTTGGTTGGCTGGTTGGCTGGCTGGTTGGCTGGTTGGCTGGTTGGTTGGCTGGTTGGCTGGTTGGCTGGCTGGTTGGCTGGTTGGCTGGTTGGTTGGCTGGCTGGCTGGTTGGCTGGCTGGCTGGCTGGTTGGCTGGTTGGCTGGCTGGCTGGCTGGTTGGTTGGTTGGTTGGCTGGCTGGTTGGTTGGCTGGCTGGTTGTTTGGCTGGTTGGCTGGCTGGCTGGCTGGTAGGCTGGCTGTAGGCTCCGTCTGTACTCTGTCAGACATGATTCATTCAAATTCAGTAGGAATGAATGGAGGGATCGAGATACCTGGGCTCAGGGCTCTGTCCCAAATGGCAGCCTACTCTCTAAGGGCCTGTCATGCCAAATAATGTCCTCCTGCCAAAAAAGTGTCCCCCTCTACGTCACAATGGGATTCCAGAAACTGTTAGCGGCTGTTGCTATATCAACGGTGTGATGACCTAATGATTAGAATTTTGGAGATCGTTACAGCCTAAATTACATTATTTTCATCATCACTATTTAAACAAGGCTGATTTCCATGACAATATTGCTGTTTAAACAAGTTTTGTTTAGCTAATAAAATGAAAACATTAATTCCAACTACTTTTGAGTACTTTGTTAACGTTACAACATGAAATCCATGTCTTAAACGTTGCTACGTTTCAGAAATGGAGAAGAAAACGTGTAATCTACTTGCAACGGACGCTTTGGTTCATTACGTAATCCGGTCAGAATTTTGTAAATTCTAGCACGGGGCGTTTTGGGCACTATTTGGCATGACAGGAGCTGGTCCAGTGTTAAAGGAATAGAGCACTATTTAGCATGACAGGAGCTGGTCCAGTGTTAAAGGAATAGAGCACTATTTAGCATGACAGGACCTGGTCCAGTGTTAAAGGAATAGAGCACTATTTAGCATGACAGGAGCTGGTCCAGTGTTAAAGGAATAGAGCACTATTTGGCATGACAGGACCTGGTCCAGTGTTAAAGGAATAGAGCACTATTTAGCATGACAGGACCTGGTCCAGTGTTAAAGGAATAGAGGACTATTTGCCATGACAGGACCTGGTCCAGTGTTAATGGAATAGAGCACTATTTGTCATGACAGGACCTGGTCCAGTGTTAAAGGAATAGAGCACTATTTGGCATGACAGGACCTGGTCCAGTGTTAAAGGAATAGAGCACTATTTGGCATGACAGGAGCTGGTCCAGTGTTAAAGGAATAGAGCACTATTTAGCATGACAGGACCTGGTCCAGTGTTAAAGGAATAGAGCACTATTTGGCATGACAGGCCCTGGTCCAGTGTTAAAGGAATAGAGCACTGTTTGCCATGACAGGACCTGGTCCAGTGTTAAAGGAATAGAGCACTATTTAGCATGACAGGACCTGGTCCAGTGTTAAAGGAATAGAGCACTATTTGGCATGACAGGCCCTTGTTGATAATAATATTATTACCTCGTTGCAATTTTTGGATTTTGTGTCTGTCAGATGACAGTCAGAAACAAAGCGTCTTTAAATCATACATCATTATATGTTTGGTACTTTAAATCATACATCATTATATGTTTGGTACTTTAAATCATACATCATTATACGTTTGGTACTTTAAACAACAACTAGTATTCCATCCTAATGCTCTAATGTTCTATTCTGTTTATGAGATTATATTTACTGTGATGCTTTCTCAGTGCTTACAACAGACAGAAAAGAAGAGACAATCACTACACTACAGGCATTGAATAAAAAGCACATTTTTCTGAGAGGGCGAAGGGGAGGTAGGGAGGCGAAGGGGAGGTAGGGAAGGGGAGGGAGGGAGGCGAAGGGGAGGGAGGATAATCATTGATTTGAAATAAGAAAGGACTCAACCTTGAGCAGCAGTGAAGGCAGCAGGGATAGCTAGCAGAATAGTTAATGATGCTGTCTGGGTGTCAGGACAAGCCTTCACCCTGAGACCAGACTATCGATTTGAAACAGATAAACTGAGTAACCCTTTGTGAAGGCTTTGACAAATCATTTAATTGTGGGGAAAAACAACAATATTCCACATTACCCTCTCCTTTCCTCTTCCCATCACTGTGGTGGCTAATTTCTGCATTACCAAATGAGGAGAGTTACAAACTTCACACACCAGTCAGAGTTATACTTAAACTACATCTTTAATAATAAGCATTAGCACTGACTTTCAACGATTCACCATTTCTAATGAACCGTTGATAGTGACAACACAAAAGTACAAAGATCTTTTATAGCCAATTCCTTTTTTATACCCCTCTCAACCTATATGACGAACATCAAATACATAGAATGGGTCACAAGGTTAAGTTTTATATGAAAGATATCTATAATACATAGCAGATAGTTACTGCTGTGTCAACAGGGAAGCAGCAGGCTCCGGACCCAGTAGGGAAGCAGCAGGCTCCGGACCCCGTAGGGAAGCAGCAGGCTCCAGACCCCGTAGGGAAGCAGCAGGCTCCAGACCCCGTAGGGAGCAGCAGGCTCCGGACCCAGTAGGGTCAGAGTTGAATACCGCTGCTATCGGGAATAGGGCGCCATTTGGGACTTACCCCTCCTTTCATCACATCCCCAAGCTGTTTTCTCCCCTGTATAACCTTTAACCTCACTCTCCCTGTTCCCTGTATGACCTATGACCTTGCACTCCCCTGTATGACCTATGACCTCGCTCTCCCCTGTATGTCCTATGACCTCGCTCTCCCCTGTATAACCTATGACCTCGCTCTCCCCTGTATGACCTCGCTCTCCCCTGTATGACCTATGACCTCGCTCTCCCCTGTATGTCCTATGACCTCGCTCTCCCCTGTATGACCTCACTATCCCCTGTATGACCTCGCTCGCCCCTGTATAACCTATGACCTCGCTCTCCCCTGTATGACCTCGCTCTCCCCTGTATGACCTATGACCTCGCTCTCCCCTGTATGACCTATGACCTCGCTCTCCCCTGTATGACCTCGCTCTCCCCTGTATGACCTATGACCTCGCTCTCCCCTGTATGACCTCGCTCTCCCCTGTATGACCTATGACCTCGCTCTCCCCTGTATGACCTATGACCTCGCTCTCCCCTGTATGTCCTATGACCTCGCTCTCCCCTGTATGACCTCACTATCCCCTGTATGACCTCGCTCGCCCCTGTATAACCTATGACCTCGCTCTCCCCTGTATGTCCTATGACCTTGCTCTCCCCTGTATGACCTCACTCTCCCTGTCCCCTGTATGAACTATGACCTTGCTCTCCCCTGTATGACCTATGACCTTGCTCTCCCCTGTATGACCTCGCTCTCCCCTGTATGACCTATGACCTCGCTCTCCCCTGTATGACCTCGCTCTCCCCTGTATGACCTCGCTCTCCCCTGTATGACCTCACTCTCCCCTGTATGACCTCGCTCGCCCCTGTATATCCTATGACCTCGCTCTCCCCTGTATGACCTCACTATCCCCTGTATGAGCTTGCTCGCCCCTGTATGACCTATGACCTCGCTCTCCCCTGTATGTCCTATGACCTCGCTCTCCCCTGTATGACCTATGACCTTGCTCTCCCCTGTATGATCTCACTCTCCCTGTCCCCTGTATGAACTATGACCTCGCTCTCCCCTGTATGACCTATGACCTTGCTCTCCCCTGTATGACCTCGCTCTCCCCTGTATGACCTATGACCTTGCTCTCCCCTGTATGACCTCGCTCTCCCCTGTATGACCTATGACCTCGCTCTCCCCTGTATGACCTCGCTCTCCCCTGTATGACCTCGTTCTCCCCTGTATGACCTCACTCTCCCCTGTATGACCTCGCTCTCCCCTGTATGACCTATGACCTCGCTCTCCCCTGTATGACCTCGCTCTCCCTGTCCCCTGTATGAACTATGACCTCGCTCTCCCCTGTATGACCTATGACCTTGCTCCCCCCTGTATGACCTCGCTCTCCGTGTCCCCTGTATGACCTATGACCTTGCTCTCCCCTGTATGACCTCGCTCTCCCTGTCCCCTGTATGACCTATGACCTCGCTCTCCCTCTCCCCTGTATGACCTATGACCTCGCTCTCCCCTGTATGACCTATGGAAACCATATCTGTGCATCAGCCCTGCCACCTCTGTACTACTAATAATATATGTTTTATTTGTACAGCGCTTTTCATTTACAAACAGAAATCCAAACGTTTTATATTATGAGTAACTATTAAAAAAGAGGCTTTCAATATAAAGCAGGAATGAGAAAGATAGCTAGTGGCCTAGTACTATACCAGATACACAGAATATAAAGGAGGAAGCTGTCTGCAGACTACCAATACAACAAACACTGGCTCAGAGAGGAATCTAATCATTCTAGAACCAGTCTCTGCTCTCTACTTCAGATGCCTAGCTGTTGAAACTGGGATTATCCAAGTCTTTTAACAGTATTTGTGTGTGTGTCTCTGTCTGTGTTGTGTTACTAGATGGAGCTGCTTGGCCCTCTTCAGATGTACCTATCCCTGAAGTTGGAGCTGAGATAATTACCTGATCCTTTACAGTGTCCCCTACTCCCTGGGAGAGGAGAGGAGGGGAGAGGAGAGGAGAGGAGAGGAGAGGAGGTGAGAGGAGGGGAGAGGAGGGGAGAGGAGAGGAGGGGAGGGGAGGGGAGAGGAGGGGAGAGGAGAGGAGGGGAGGGGAGAGGAGAGGAGGGGAGGGGAGGGGAGAGGAGAGGAGAGGAGAGGAGGGGAGGGGAGGGGAGAGGGGAGCGAGAGGGAGAGCGGAAAGGAGAGAGAGAGAGAGGGAGAGGATTAGCGATGGGCCGTTTCTCCTCCACTGATTGGCGACGGAACGTTTGATCATGTTGTCCTTCCTGTCCTAGTGACCTTGTGATTTGTAAGCTGTTTAAACGCAAACGAGGCAATTAAATAAGCCGGGGTGGCTCGCTAGGCGAGAAGGAGAGGGGAGTGGGTGGCGTGCTAGGCGAGAAGGAGAGGGGAGTGGGTGGTACGCTAGGCCAGAAGGAGAGGGGAGTGGGTGGCGCGCTAGGCCAGAAGGAGAGGGGAGTGGGTGGCGTGCTAGGCCAGAAGGAGAGGGGAGTGGGTGGTGCGCTAGGCCAGAAGGAGAGGGGAGTGGGTGGCGTGCTAGGCCAGAAGGAGAGGGGAGTGGGTGGCGCGCTAGGCCTGAAGGAGAGGGGAGTGGGTGGTGTGCTAGGCCAGAAGGAGAGGGGAGTGGGTGGTGCGCTAGGCCAGAAGGAGAGGGGAGTGGGTGGTGCGCTAGGCCAGAAGGAGAGGGGAGTGGGTGGATCGCTAGGCCAGAAGGAGAGGGGAGTGGGTGGATCGCTAGGCCAGAAGGTGAGGGGAGTGGGTGGTGCGGTGGTCATTAGAGATTAATTACCTCTGTGTGGCACTCAGACACCCGGAGGACTAATTTCAGCTGGACCACTACCATTAGTCATTACCGACCGGCAAGCGTGTCAACAAGACCAATCCAATCTAGCCATTGATTAACGGCGGCTTGTTCTTTCTGTGGAATCACTTGATGGGGATATTAGGGCACTCATCCCGTCAGATTGGCTAACATCAAAGGGGGATGAGTAGGACTGGGTGAATGGGTTTTTCTTCCGGAAGAGACTTAGAAGGATAAATGTTGAATTATTACCTTGTGTAAATAATCTACTCCCTGTTTTTCTTTTTGAGGGGAGAGTAGTGGAGGAGGAGCTCATCATGAGTCATCTGGAGGAGAGAGAAAAGACCGGGGGGGACAGAGGTGAGAGGGAGATAGAGAGGAGGTATTCATGAGTCATCTAGAGGAGAGAGAAAAGACCGGGGGGGACAGAGGTGAGAGGGAGATAGAGAGGAGGTATTCATGAGTCATCTAGAGGAGAGAGAAAAGACCGGGGGGGGGACAGAGGCGAGAGGGGGATAGAGAGGAGGTATTCATGAGTCATCTAGAGGAGAGAGAAAAGACTGGGGGGGGACAGAGGCAAGAGGGGGATAGAGAGGAGGTATTCATGAGTCATCTAGAGGAGAGAGAAAAGACCGGGGGGGGGACAGAGGCGAGAGGGGGATAGAGAGGAGGTATTCATGAGTCATCTAGAGGAGAGAGAAAAGACCGGGGGGGGGGACAGAGGCGAGAGGGGGATAGAGAGGAGGTATTCATGAGTCATCTAGAGGAGAGAGAAAAGACTGGGGGGGGACAGAGGCAAGAGGGGGATAGAGAGGAGGTATTCATGAGTCATCTAGAGGAGAGAGAAAAGACCGGGGGGGGGACAGAGGCGAGAGGGGGATAGAGAGGAGGTATTCATGAGTCATCTAGAGGAGAGAGAAAAGACCGGGGGGGACAGAGGCGAGAGGGGGATAGAGAGGAGGTATTCATGAGTCATCTAGAGGAGAGAGAAAAGACCGGGGGGGGACAGAGGCGAGAGGGGGATAGAGAGGAGGTATTCATGAGTCATCTAGAGGAGAGAGAAAAGACCGGGGGGGGACAGAGGCGAGAGGGGGATAGAGAGGAGGTATTCATGAGTCATCTAGAGGAGAGAGAAAGACAAAGGGGAAGAGAGGAAGAGACCGAGGAAGGAAGGGCGAGTGAGGGAGAAGAGGAACTCATCATGAGTCATCTAGAGGAGTGGTTCCCGAACTGTGGGCCCCCCCCAAAAAATGACTCAGTCTGGCTTTAATCTTACTCCTGAAAGCTGTAATAGTAGAATGCACAAGGTGACATTTAGAATTGAGGTCATGCATCATCAGTTTCTCTTGTCCTGTCAGTCATTTCAAACCTTAGAGAGATATTTATAACCAACAGATCAACTAGTCCATGCCAGCTAGCGTTTTGTTATTTAGGTTTTTTTTTGCCCTTATGTCTTGTTGATCTTTTTTTGGTCACTCCAATTATCACATGAATACACATTAGACATGGCAAAATGTATAGAATTGCAGGAAAAAAGCTTTAAACCTGCAAAATTCTCTCCACCAACAATAGGGGTGTGAAGTGTTTGTGTCATGATCAGTGCTTATCCATATAGAAATAGACGTGGCGGGTGCACGTGCGCGATGTTTCCCAATGCTTGAAGGTTTGGGAACCCCTGGTCTAGAGATAGAAAGACAGAGAGGGGGGAGAGACAGAGAGGGGGGAAAGGGGGGAGAAACAGAGGGAAGAAAGGGGGAGAGACAGAGGGGGAGAGACAGAGGGAAGCGAGGGGGAGAGAGAGTGAAGCGAGGGGGAGAGACAGAGGGGGGGAGAGACAGAGGGTAGAGAGGAGGAGAGACGGGGGGAGAGAGAGGGAAGCGAGGGGGAGAGACAGAGGGTAAAGAGGAGGAGAAACAGGGGGAGAGACAGAGGGAAGAGAGGGGGAGAGACAGAGGGGAGAGACAGAGGGAAGAGAGGGGGAGAGACAGGGGGATAGACAGAGGGAAGAGAGGGGGAGAGAGAGGGAAGAGAGGGGGAGAGAGAGGGAAGCGAGGGGGAGAGACAGAGGGGAGAGGGGAGAGACAGAAGGTAGAGAGGAGGAGAGACAGGGGGAGAGACAGAGGGAAGCGAGGGGGAGAGACAGAGGGGAGAGACAGGGGGGAGAGAGGTTACTCAGTGTAGGACTTTATCTTTTTATGTTACTCCTTATGGCTAATACGGTGGAAACTCTTATCCATGGAATAGAAACATGAAGACGTTAGTGTTCAGGGCAAAGGATTTTAACAGAGAGCTCCTGGTTCAGATGCTCCGAGGAGATGCAGGGTCATAGGTGGTGATGTGTAATCAAATGTTCCAATCAGAGGTCACTGGGTGTGGCATGTAACTGGAGCTCTCCAGAGGCTCAAACAGAGGAGACTGTAAACAAAGGAGACCTATCCTCCACCACTTTTCTCTGCAGGGTGAGGGGGTCAGACAGAGTTGGGTGCAGGTCGGCTACTTGTTTCAAGAGTTAGAGAGGGCTGTTAGTCAGTGTTCAGAAGAGGGAAGGGTTTTCTAAAGAAATTTTACTGAAATTTTAACCCCATCTCAATTTGTGTCTTATTTTGAGGAGATATGATTTTCTAAGAATTGTAATACAAGCTCTACAGAAAGCCATGTGAAGTAGCCTAAACAATGTAAAGAATTAGCCTACGTTTCTGAAAAATATCCCTTTAAGACAGGCAGTGAGAAGGAAATTGATTTTCTCCCCTCCGCAATTGGCTGTGGGGGCCTTTAACTGTCTGTACTATGGGATCACATGATATCTGTGGGTGTAAAGGTCTCAAGGCAGCTGCTGCTTTTTTTCAGAAGGGATTTTGGAGAGGTGTTTGTCCTACACAGAGCAGAGTAGGGCTGAGCCGGGGCCCCATGCTGTCTCTATGAGAAGGGGCCCCCGTGCTGTCTCTATGAGAAGGGGACCCGTGCTGTCTCTATGAGAAAGGGCCCCCGGGCTGTCTCTATGAGAAGGGGCCCCCATGCTGTCTCTATGAGAAGGGGCCCCCGGGCTGTCTCTATGAGAAGGGGCCCCCGGGCTGTCTCTATGAGAAGGGGCCCCCGTGCTGTCTCTATGAGAAGGGGCCCCCGTGCTGTCTCTATGAGAAAGGGCCCCGTACTGTCTCTATGAGAAAGGGCCCCCGTGCTGTCTCTATGAGAAGGGGCCCGTGCTGTCTCTATGAGAAGGGGCCCTCGTGCTGTCTCTATGAGAAGGGGCCCCCGTGCTGTCTCTATGAGAAGGGGCCCTCGTGCTGTCTCTATGAGAAGGGGCCCCCTGTGCTGTGTCTCTGAGAAGGGGCCCCCGTGCTGTCTCTATGCGAAGGGGCCCCCGTGCTGTCTCTATGAAAAGGGGGCCTCGTGCTGTCTCTATGAGAAGGGGCCCCCGTGCTGTCTCTATGAGAAAGAGCCCCCGTACTGTCTCTATGAGAAGGGGCCCGTGCTGTCTCTATGAGAAGGGGCCCTCGTGCTGTCTCTATGAGAAAGGGCCCCCGTGCTGTCTCTATGAGAAGGGGCCCTCGTGCTGTCTCTATGAGAAGGGGCCCCCGTGCTGTCTCTATGAGAAGGGGCCCCCGTGCTGTGTCTCTGAGAAGGGGCCCCCGTGCTGTCTCTATGAGAAGGGGCCCCCGTGCTGTCTCTATGAGAAGGGGCTGTCTTCTCTATGAGAAGGGGCCCCGGTGCTGTCTCTATGAGAAGGGGCCCCCGTGCTGTCTCTATGAGAAGGGGCCCCGGTGCTGTCTCTATGAGAAGGGGCCCCCGTGCTGTCTCTATGAGAAGGGGCCCGTGCTGTCTTAAACTCTACTCTGAAAGGTGGGGCAAATACTTCCTCTACTTTTAGGGAAAAAAGCTAGCTGAAGTCCTCAGAAGCTATGTTTTTGGGGGTCCCTTGGCTGCCCCCATGTTCTAAACACCTACCGCTCTCTCTCCTCCTCTTTCTCCTCTCGCCTCGCTCCTCTCTCCTCCTCTCATTCTTCTCTCTCCTCCTCTCTCCTCTCAATTCAATTTAAGGGGCTTTATTGGCATGGGAAACATATGTTAACATTGCCAAAGCAAGTGAAGTAGATAATAAATAAAAGTGAAATAAACAATACAAATTAACAGTAAACATCACACTCACATACGTTCCAAAGAATAAAGACATTTCAAATGTCATTATGTATATAAACAGTGTGGTAGCGATGTGCAAATAGTAAAGTAGAAAATGGAAAATAAACATAAATATGAGTTGTATTTACAATGGTGTTTGTTCTTCACTGGTTGACCTTTTCTTGTGGCAACAGGTCACAAATGTTGCTGCTGTGATGGCACACTGTGGTATTTCACCCGGTAGATATGGGAGTTTATCAGAATTGGGTTTGTTTTTGAATTCTTTGTGGATCTGTGTAATCTGAGGGAAATATGTGTTTCTAATATGGTCATACATTTGGCAGGAGGTTAGGAAGTGCAGCTCAGTTTCCACCTCATTTTGTGGGCAGTGTGCACATAGCTTGTCTTCTCTTGAAAGCCAGGTCTGCCTACCTCGGCCTTCCTCAATAGCAAGGCCATGCTCACTGAGTCTGTACAAAGTCAAAGCTTTCCTTAATTTTGGGTCAGTCACAGTGGTCAGGTATTCTGCCACTGTGTACTCTCTGTTTAGGACCAAATAGCATTCTAGTTTGCTCTGTTTTTTTGTAAATTCTTTCTGATGTGTCAAGTAATTATCTTTTTGTTTTCTCATGATTTGGTTGGGTCTAATTGTATTTCTGTCCTGGGCTCTGTGGGGTCTGTTTGTGTTTGTGAAAACAGACCCCACAGCTTAATTCTGCTCTGCATCTCTCTCTCTCTCCCCCTCCTCTCTCTCCTCCCCCTTCCTCTCTCCCCCCCCCCCTCTCCTCCTCCTCTCTCTCTCTCCCCTCTCTCTCTTTCCTCTCTCTCTGATTCTTCCTTTTGTGCATAAGTCATAACAGGTATCTCAGTCTGAGTTTTTCCTCTCTTCCAGTTTAGCATATTTTCCACTTGCATGGAAGGTTTTTCTCTTTTTATTGGGAACATGCAGCCCTAGGTTACTGAGTAGACCTCTCTCTGCCTAGAGACATGATGATATGCAGGCTTCACTTTGAAGCAAAAGGGTTACTTTCACACTTCCTGGGTGGCCAGACACTCCTAGTTAAACCAAGAGATCAGGTCTCCCGAGTGGCGCAGTGGTCTAAGGCACTGCATCAAATCAAACTTTATTAGTCACATGCACCAAATACAACAAGTGTAGACTTTACCGTGAAATGCTTACTTACAAGCCCTTAACCAACAGTGCAGTTCAAGAAGAAGAAAATATTTACCAATTAGACTAAAATAAAAAGTAATACAATAAGAATAACAATAATGAAACTATATACAGGGGGCACCAGTACCGAGTCAGTGTGGAGGGGTACAGGCTAGTAATGAGACTATATACAGGGGGTACCGGTACCGAGTCAGTGTGGAGGGGTACAGGCTAGTAATGAGACTATATACAGGGGGTACCGGTACCGAGTCAGTGTGCAGGGGTACAGGCTAGTAATGAGACTATATACAGGGGGTACCGGTACCGAGTCAGTGTGGAGGGGTACAGGCTAGTAATGAGACTATATACAGGGGGTACCGGTACCGAGTCAGTGTGCAGGGGTACAGGCTAGTAATGAGACTATATACAGGGGGTACCGGTACCGAGTCAGTGTGCAGGGGTACAGGCTAGTAATGAGACTATATACAGGGGGCACCGGTACCGAGTCAGTGTGGAGGGGTACAGGCTAGTAATGAGACTATATACAGGGGGCACCGGTACCGAGTCAGTGTGGAGGGGTACAGGCTAGTAATGAGACTATATACAGGGGGTACCGGTACCGAGTCAGTGTGCAGGGGTACAGGCTAGTAATGAGACTATATACAGGGGGTACCGGTACCGAATCAGTGTGCAGGGGTACAGGCTAGTAATGAGACTATATACAGGGGGTACCGGTACCGAGTCCGTGTGCGGGGGTACAGGCTGGTAATGAGACTATATACAGGTGGCACCGGTACCGAGTCAGTGTGCGGGGTACAGGTTAGTAATGAGACTATATACAGGGGGCACCGGTACCGGGTCAGTGTGCGGGGGTACAGGTTAGTAATGAGACTATATACAGGGGGCACCGGTACCGAGTCAGTGTGCAGGGTATAGGTTAGTAATGAGACTATATACAGGGGGCACCGGTACCGAGTCAGTGTGCGAGGGTACAGGTTAGTAATGAGACTATATACAGGGGGCACCGGTACCGAGTCAGTGTGCAGGGTATAGGTTAGTAATGAGACTATATACCGGGTCAGTGTGCGGGGGTACAGGTTAGTAATGAGACTATATACAGGGGGCAGCGGTACCGAGTCAGTGTGCAGGGGGTACAGGCTAGTAATGAGACTATATACAGGGGGTACAGGTTAGTAATGAGACTATATACAGGGGGCACCGGTACCGGGTCAGTGTGCGGGGGTACAGGTTAGTAATGAGACTATATACAGGGGGCACCGGTACCGAGTCAGTGTGCGGGGGTACAGGTTAGTTGAAGTAATCTGTACATGTACAGTTGAAGTTGGAAGTTTACATACACCTCAGCCAAATACATTTAAACTCAGTTTTTCACAATTCCTGACATTTAATCCTAGTAAAAAATCCCTGTTTTAGGTCAGTTAGGATCATCAATTTATTTTAAGAATGTGAAATATCAGAAAAATAGTAGAGAGAATTATTTATTTCAGTTTATATTTCTTTCATCACATTCCCAGTGGGTCAGAAGTGTACATACACTCAATTAGTATTTGGTAGCGTTGCCTGTAAATTGTTAAACTTGGGTCAAACATTTCAGGTAGCCTTCCACAAGCTTCCCACAATAAGTTTGGTGAATTTTGGCCCATTCCTCCTGACAGAGCTGGTGTAACTGAGTCAGGTTTGTAGGCCTCCTTGCACATGCTTTTTTTTCAGTTCTGCCCACAAATGTTCTATGGGATTGAGGTCAGGGCTTTATGATGGCCACTCAATACCTTGAATCAGGCTATGTGGGATGGCCAGTCCTCTTCTGGCTGTGCCGGGTGGAGATTATAACAGAACATGGCCAAGATGTTCAAATGTTCATAGATGACCAGCAGGGTCAGATAATAATAATCACAGTGGTTGTCGAGGGTGCAACAGGTCAGCACCTCAGGAGTAAATGTCAGTTGGCTTTTCATAGCCAATCATTGAGAGTATCTCTACCGTTCCTGCTGTCTTTAGAGAGTTGAAAACAGCAGGTCTGGGACAGGTAGCTTGTCCGGTGAACAGGTCAGGGTTCCATAGCCGTAGGCAGAACAGTTGAAACTGGAGCAGCAGCACGGCCAGGTGGACTGCTTCACGGTTGGGATGGTGTTCTTCGGCTTGCAAACCTCCCCCTTTTTCCTCCAAACATAACGATGGTCATTATGGCCAAACAGCTCTATTTTTGTTTCATCAGAGCAGAGGACATTTCTCCAAAAAGTACGACCTTTGTCCCCATGTGCATTTGCAAACCCTAGTCTGGCTTTTTTATTACGGTTTTGGAGTGGTGGCTTCTTCCTTGCTGAGCGGCCTTTCAGGTTATGTCGATATAGGACTCGTTTTACTGTGGCTATAGATACTTTTGTACCTGTTTCCTTCAGCATCTTCACAAGGTCCTTTGCTGTTGTTCTGGGATTGATTTGCACATTTCGTACCAAAGTACGTTCATCTCAAGGAGACATAACACGTCTCCTTCCTGAGCGGTTTGACGGCTGCGTGGTCCCATGGTGTTTATACTTGCGTATTATTGTTTGTGCAGATGAACCTGGTACCTTCAGGCGTTTGGATATTGCTCCCAAGGATGTACCAGACATGTGGAGGTCTACAATTTTTTTTCTGAGGTCTTTGATGATTTCTTTTGATTTTCCCATGATGTCAAGCAAAGACGCACTGAGTTATTTCCTTGTATTTCAAGGTGGGCCACAGGTACACCTCCAATTGACTCAAATGATGCCAATTAGCCTATCAGAAGCTTCAAAAGCCATGACAAAATTTTCTGGAATTTTCCAAGGCATTTAAAGGCACAGTCAACTTAGTGTATGTCAACTTCTGACTCACTGGAATTGTGATACAGTGAATTATAAGTGAAATAATCTGTCTGTAAACAATTGTTGGAGAAATGACATGTCATGCACAAAGTAGATGTCCTAACCGACTTGCCAAAACTATAGTTTGTTAACCTCTCTAGGGTAGGGGGCAGTATTTGCACGGCCGGATAAAAAAACGTACCCGATTTAATCTGGTTATTACTACTGCCCAGAAACTAGAATATGCATATAATTATTGGCTTTGGATAGAAAACACCCTAAAGTTTCTAAAACTGTTTGAATGGTGTCTGTGAGTATATCATAACTCATATGGCAGGCAAAAACCTGAGAAGATTCCTTACAGGAAGTGGCCTGTCTGACCATTTCTTGGGCTTCTACACTCTCTTTATTGAAAACTGAGGATCTCTGCTGTAACGTGACACTTCCTACGGCTCCCATAGGCTCTCAGAAGGAGGCAAAAAGCTGAATGATATCTTTGCAGCCCCTGGCTGAAAAACATTAGCACATTTGGTAAGTGGTCGATCAGAGGACAATGAGACTGAGGCGTGTGCACGAGGCGACACCATGTTTTTATTTTCTTTGTCTTTGAACGTAAACAGGGTTTCCCGGTCGGAATATTATCGCTTTTTTTCGAGAAAAATAGCATAAAAATTGATTTTAAACAGAGGTTGACATGCTTCGAAGTACGGTAATGTAATATTTAGATTTTTTTTGTCATGAAACGCGTCGGGCGCGTCACCCTTCGTCACCCTTCGGATAGTGTCGTGAACGCACAAACAAAACAGAGGATATTTGAACATAACTATGGATTATTTTGAACCAAACCAACATTTGTTATTGAAGTAGAAGTCCTGGGAGTGCATTCAGACCAAGAACAGCAAAGGTAATCCAATTTTTCTTATAGTAAATCTGACTTTGGTGAGGGCTAAACTTGGTGGGTGTCTAAATAGCTAGCCCGTGATGGCTGGGCTATCTACTCAGAATATTGCAAAATGTGCTTTCACCAAAAAGCTATTTTAAAATCGGACATAGCGATTGCATAAAGGAGTTCTGTATCTATAATTCTTAAAATAATTGTTATGTTTTTTGTGAACGTTTATCATGAGTTATTTAGTAAATTCACCGGAAGTTTTCGGTGGGTATGCTAGTTCTGAACATCACACGCTAATGTAAAAAGCTGTTTTTTTATATAAATATGAACTTGATTGAACAAAACATGCATGTATTGTATAACATAATGTCCTAGGATTGTCATCTGATGAAGATCATCAAAGGTTAGTGCTGCATTTAGCTGTGGTTTGGGTTTATGTGACATTATATGCTAGCTTGAAAAATGGGTGTCTGATTATTTCTGGCTGGGTACTCTGCTGACATAATCTAATGTTTTGCTTTCGTTGTAAAGCCTTTTTGAAATCGGACAGTGTGGTTAGATTAACGAGAGTCTTTAAAATGGTGTAAAATAGTCATATGTTTGAGAAATTGAAGTAATAGCATTTCTAAGGTATTTGAATAACGCGCCAGGGGATTCCACTGGCTGTTGAGTAGGTGGGATGATTTCGTCCCACCTACCCTAGAGAGGTTAACCTGTTGAGGACAGACGTTCCCCGTTCCGCCTGCGGAACCCCTAGCCAACAGCCAATGGCATCGCACGGCGCGAAATACAAAACCAACTAAAATACCACAATTCAATTTTCTCAAACAATCAACTATTTTACACCATTTTAAAGATAAGACTCTCATTAATCTAACCACATTGTCCGATTTCAAAAAGGCTTTACAGTGAAAGCAAAACATTAGATTATGTTAGGAGAGTACATAGACACAAATTATCACACAGCCATTTTACAAGCAAGCATATATGTCACATAAACCCAAACCACAGCTAAATGCAGCACTAACCTTTGATGATCTTCATCAGATGACACTCCTACGACATTATGTTATACAATTCATGCATGTTTTGTTCAATCAAGTTCATATTTATATCAAAAAACAGCTTCTAACATTAGCATGTGATGTTCAGAACTAGCATACCCACCGAAAACTTCCGGTGAATTTACTAAATAACTCATGATAAACATTGACAAAATACATAACAATTATTTTAAGAATTATAGATACAGAACTCCTTTATGCAATCGCTATGTCCGATTTTAAAATAGCTTTTCGGCGAAAGCACATTTTGCAATATTCTGAGTACATAGCTCGGCCATCACCGCTAGCTATTTTGACATCCGCCAACGTCAGGGTCAGCAAAACAAAGAATTACTAAAAGAAATATTGGATTACCTATGCTGTTCTTCGTCAGAATGCACTCCCAGGACTTCTACTTCAACAACAAATGTTGTTTTGGTTCCAGATAATCCATAGTTATATCCAAATACCTCCGTTTTGTTTGTGCGTTCAGGTCACTATCCGAAGGCAACGTGCGAGCGCATTTCGTGATTTTTTTTTCTCAAAATATTCCATTACCGTACTTCGAAGCATGTCAAACGCTGTTTAAAATCCATTTTTATGCTATTTTTCTCGTAAAATAGTGATAATATTTCAACCGGGCAATGTTGTATTCATTCAAAGAGAGAAAGAAAAACATGGCGAGTTCTCGTGACCGCGCATCTCCAGTCTCACTGTCCCCAGGCTGACCACTTACAAACTCTGCTCCTATACTTTGCCCAGAGACAGCAGACACCCCATTCCACTTTCTGGTGGCTTTAGAGAGCCAATGGAAGCCTTAGAAAGTGTCATGTTACAGCACAGATGCTGTAACGTGGGCTCCCTGTGGCTCAGTTGGTAGAGCATGGTGTTTGCAATGGTGTTTGCAATGCCAGTGTTGTGGGTTCGATTCCCATGGGGGGCCAGCACGAAAAAATATATATAAATAAAAAAATATTTAATAATTATGAAATGTATGCATTCACTACTGTAAGTCGCTCTGGATAAGAGCGTCTGCTAATTGACTAAAATGTAAATGTAAAAATGTAACTTCGATAGAGATGTAACAGAAGGACAACAAATTGTCAGACAGGGCACTTCCTGCTTGGAATCTTCTCAGGTTTTGGCCTGCCATATGAGTTCTGTTATACTCACAGACACCATTCAAACAGTTTTAGAAACTTTACAGTGTTTTCTGTCCAAATCTACTAATTATATGCATATTCTAGTTTCTGGGCAGGAGTAGTAACCAGATTAAATCGGGTATGTTTTTTATCCGGCTGTGAAAATACTGCCCCCTATCCCAAAGAAGTTAACAAGAATTTTGTGGAGTGGTTGAAAAACAAGTTTTAATGACTCCAACCTAAGTGTATGTAAACTTCTGACTTCAACTGTAGGTGGGGGCGAAGTGACTATGTATAGATAACAAACAAATAGCGAGTAGCAGCAGTGTACAAGAGAGGGGGGGTGTACATTTTCCAGTGGAGATTTGTATGAATTGTTCAGCAGTCTTATGGCTTGGGGGTAGAAGCTGTTGAGGAGCCTTTTGGTCCTAGACTTGGTGCTCCGGTACCGCTTGCCGTGCGGTAGCAAAGAAAACAGTCTATAGCTTGGGTGACTGGAGTCTCTGACAATTTTATGGGCTTTCCTCTGACACCACCTATTTAATAGGTCTTGGATGCCAGGAAGCTTGGCCCCAGTGATGTACTGGGCCGTTCGCACTACCCTCTGTAGTGACTTACACTCAGACGCCGAGCAGTTGCCATGCCAGGTGGTGATGCAACCGGTCAGGATGCTCTCGATGGTGCAGCTGTTGAACCTTTTGAGGATCTGGGGGACCATGCCAAATCTTTTCCATCTCCTGAGGGGGGAAAAGATTTTGTCGTGCCCTCTTCACGACTTTCTTGGTATGTTTGGACCATGGTAGTTTGTTGGTGATGTGGAACTTGAAACATCGCAGTGCTAGCTATACCACTAGAGATTCTGGGTTTGAGTTCAGGCTCTGTCGCAGCACGCCACGACCGGGAGACCCATGGGGCTGCGCACAATTGGCCCAGCGTCGTGAGGGTTTGGCCAGCAGAGATGTTCTTGTCCCATCGCGCACTAGCGACTCCTGTAGCGGGCCCGGGGGCAGTGCACGCTGACACGGTTGCCAGGTGCACAGCATTTCCTCTGACACATTGGTGAGGCTGGCTTCCGGGTTAAGTGGGCATTGTGTCAAGAGGCAGTGCGGCTGGCTTCCAGGTTAAGTGGGCATTGTATTTTGGCCTTCTAAATAATGTGGAAATTGAGCAAGTTGAGATGACTGAACTGCTTGAAGTAACACTAGATTGTAAACTGTCATGGTCAAAACATATTGATGCAGTAGTAGCTAAGATGGGGAAAAGTCTGTCTATAATAAAGCAATGCTCTGCCTTCTAAACAGCTATCAACAAGGCAGGTCCTACAGGCTCTAGTTTTGTCGCACCTTGACTACTGTTCAGTCGTGTGGTCAGGTGCCACAAAAAAGGACATAGAAAAATTGCAATTGGCTCAGAACATGGCAGAACGGCTGGCCCTTGGATGTACACAGAGAGCTAATATTAATAATATGCATGTCAATCTCTCCTGGCTGAAAGTGGAGGAGAGATTGACTTCGTCACTACTTTGATTTATGAGGTATTGACATGTTGAATGCACCAAACTGGCACCAAACTGGCACACAGCTCGGACACCAATGCATACCCCACAAGACATGCCACAAGAGGTCTCTTCACAGTCCCCAAGTCCAGAACAGACTATGGGAGGCGCACAGTACTACATAGAGCCATGACTACATGGAACTCTGTTCTGCATCAAGTAACTGACGCAAGCAGTAAAATTAAATAAAAAAAACACCTTATGGAACAGCGGGGACTGTGAAGCAACACAAACATTGGCACAGACACGCGCACACACACACACACACACACACACACACACACACACACACACACACACACACACACACACACACACACACACACACACACACGATAACGTACGCACTATACATACACATGGATTTAGTACTGTAGATATGTGGTAGTGGTGGAGTAGGGGCGTGAGGGCACACAGTGTGTTGTGAAATCTGTGAATGTATTGTAATGTTTTAAAATAGTATAAACTGCCTTAATTTTGCTGGACCCCAGGAAGCTAATGGGGATCCATAATAAATACAAATACAAACTAGCTCTGTCAAAAGCACTTCATGATGACAGAAGTGAGTGCTACGGGGCGGTAGTCCTTTGGTTCAGTTACCTTCACTTTCTTGGGTACAGAAACAATGGTGGACATCTTGAAGCAGCAGACTGGGATAGGAAGAGATTGAATATGTCCTCTTATACCATTTACCACCATGACATTGCCATTTTCTCTTGGTGTAAATACACTTCCAAATTGACACGTTTTCAATTTGCTGTTAAAAGAAGACCGCCTAATACAGCCAATCATCTTGTCTGCAGCAGTTAGATCAATCTCCCTCCCGCCGCATCCCAAATGGCAAACCTATTCCCCAGATCCTTTGGTCAGAAGTAGTGCACTATGTAGGGAATAGTGTCCCATTTGGAATGCAGATCCTCGCTGGGTGGACAGATTTCTATAGCCAAGCCCTCGGGGAGGCTGTTTGTCTGAAAGATGTGGGAGATTTATATTTTTCTTGTTCTCCTCCACAGCTGACCAGTTAAGACTGCAAGTCCTTCCTGGAATAGGTTGACTCACTGTGTGTGGTCGACTAAGGTCAGTGTGTTGTGTAAGCATGAAGTAGTTATTTTATATTGTGATATTGACAAGATGGGGGGGAGGGGGGATCCAATAACGATATAAGTAGATATGATAAACCCCAGGGTAATTCTTCAGTTGATTTATGTCTTGAAAAATGCAGGGATTCATTGTTTACTCCCCAGTCCCAAAGTTCTCTCTTCGCTCTCTCTCTCTTCGCTCTCTCTTTTCGCTCTCTCTCTCTCTTCGCTCTCTCTCTTCGCTCGCTCTTTCTCTTCGCTCTCTCTCTTCGCTCTGTCTCTTCGCTCTCTCTTCGCTCTCTCTCTTCGCTCTCTCTCTCTTCGCTCTCTCTCTTCGCTCTCTCTTCGCTCTCTCTCTCTTCGCTCTCTCTCTTCGCTCTCTCTCTCTTCGCTCTCTCTCTCTTCGCTCTCTCTCTTCGCTCTCTCTCTCTTCGCTCTCTCTTTGCTCTCTCTCTCTCTCTTCGCTCTCTCTCTCTTCGCTCTCTCTCTTCGCTCTCTCTCTCTTTGCTCTCTCTCTCTTTGCTCTCTCTCTCTCTCTTTCTCGCTCGACTCTGCTAGCTGTAAATCTTTAATTATGATTCAAGGTCAACCAGTTTATGAAATATGGTCTCATGATAATATGGTTCTCTCCTTGAAAGGCACATGTCAAAGCTGACACTTAGCAGTTGAATGTAAATCTTACTCGGGTTTTATAAACAAAATAAAATTATAATAAAATAGCATATCTGCCAAAGAGATTAGGATAGTATTTGAGTTCAATCGTGGGCTGTGACTTTTGAGTGAACTGTTTAGGCCTAATTCAGATATAAATGGCTTTCACAACATGTACAAACATATGTTTTTTTCTTTTTTCAAGCTGCCAGTTAAGTGCCTGGCCCTCTTCTCAACTACAGTAACATTTGTGGTAAATTATCTCAAATAACACAATCCAGCATTTCCTTGGTATTTTGTTTTGCATCTCAAGTTTAATTTCTTCTTAACAACTTTCACCTGGGCATCACAATGCCAACATGGTGAAAAAGAATACCTCTTAAGTTTATGATGTCAGACTTGCATAACAGCCACTTTAGTTTATGATGTCAGACTTGCATAACAACCACTTTAGTTTATGATGTCAGACTTGCATAACAACCACTTTAGTTTATGATGTCAGACTTGCATAACAACCACTTTAGTTTATGATGTCAGACTTGCATAACAACCACTTTAGTTTATGATGTCAGACTTGCATAACAACCACTTTAGTTTATGATGTAAGACTTGCATAACAACCACTTTAGTTTGATGTCAGACTTGCATAACAACCACTTTAGTTTATGATGTAAGACTTGCATAGCAACCACTTTATTAGCTATAAACTGCAGAACTCGTGAGAAAATTCCTGATGACTCAGATGTGCCAAGTTCACTGTCATGCAGACTTAAAGAGTTTGTTAGTCAACCCAAAAGGTGAAAGTCTCCTTGGTCATCCCTAATTCCCCCTTGGATTTACGTCCCCTTTAAACAATCCCTCAGTCTTTTCCGCAGATATTGTTAATGTATCAGGGCCCTGATACATCAGCCTCATAACGGCCCTGATACATCAGCCGTATAACAGGGCCCTATAACATCAGCCTTATAACGGCCCTGATACATCAGCCTCATAACGGCCCTGATACATCAGCCTTATAACAGGGCCCTATAACATCAGCCTTATAACAGGGCCCTATAACATCAGCCTTATAACAGGGCCCTATAACATCAGCCTTATAACAGCCCTATAACATCAGCCTTATAACAGGGCCCTATAACATCAGCCTTATAACAGCCCTATAACATCAGCCTTATAACAGCCCTGATACATCAGCCTTATAACAGGTCCCTATAACATCAGCCTCATAATGGCCCTGATACATCAGCCTTATAATAGGGCCCTTTAACATCAGCCTTCTAACAGGGCCCTATAACATCAGCCTTATAACAGGGCCCTATAACATCAGCCTTATAACGGCCCTGTAACATCAGCCTTATAACAGGGCCCTATAACATCAGCCTTATAACGGCCCTATAACATCAGCCTTATAACAGGGCCCTATAACATCAGCCTCATAACGACCCTGATACATCAGCCTTATAATAGGGCCCTATAACATCAGCCTTATAACGGCCCTGTAACATCAGCCTTATAACAGGGCCCTATAACATCAGCCTTATAACGGCCCTATAACATCAGCCTTATAACAGGGCCCTATAACATCAGCCTTATAATGGCCCTGTAACATCAGCCTTATAACAGGGCCCTGTAACATCAGCCTTATAATGGCCCTGTAACATCAGCCTTATAACGGCCCTGTAACATCAGCCTTATAACAGGGCCCTATAAACATGATGTTCCCATTGTCTCTCTCTTCCCTGTTTCTCTTCACCTCTAGCCTTTATGAAGGGCTCCCATAGACCTCTATTCAACTCTGTTTGGTTTGAAGCTATTTTACAATACAGTACACAACTTTCCCTTTTAATATGAAGAGTCAGTGTGGAAAACAGAAAAAGCCAATGTGGGATGTTTCTTTACAATGATCATCTCTATTTGTCCCCAATTGCACCCTATTCTCTATAGTGCACTACTTTTGACCAGAGTCCTATGGGCCCTAGTCAAAAGTACTGCAGTATATTGGGAATAGGGTGCGATTTGGGACGAATCCTCTGTCTGTGTTGTGAATGTGCAGTCGTGGGTTTGTTGCAACCTTAGATTTGTCAGCCAGGCAGTGCTGGAAATAGAGAGCGCCGGTTTTCTGTAACAGGAAATAGAGAGCACCGGTTTGCTGTAACAGGAAATAGAGAGCGCCGGTTTGCTGTAACAGGAAATAGAGAACGCTGGTTTTCTGTAACAGGAAATAGAGAGCGCTGGTTTGCTGTAACAGGAAATAGAGAGCGCTGGTTTGCTGTAACAGGAAATAGAGAGCGCCGGTTTGCTGTAACAGGAAATAGAGAACGCTGGTTTGCTGTAACAGGAAATAGAGAGCGCTGGTTTGCTGTAACAGGAAATAGAGAACGCTGGTTTGCTGTAACAGGAAATAGAGAACGCTGGTTTTCTGTAACAGGAAATAGAGAACGCCGGTTTTCTGTAACAGGAAATAGAGAGCGCTGGTTTGCTGTAACAGGAAATAGAGAGCGCTGGTTTTCTGTAACAGGAAATAGAGAGCGCCGGTTTTCTGTAACAGGAAATAGAGAGTGCTGGTTTGCTGTAACAGGAAATAGAGAACGCTGGTTTGCTGTAACAGGAAATAGAGAACGCTGGTTTGCTGTAACAGGAAATAGAGAGCGCTGGTTTGCTGTAACAGGAAATAGATAACGCTGGTTTGCTGTAACAGTACGTTGACACATTACAGTTATAGGTGGTGCAGATTTATCAGACCGACCACCAAGAGGAAACGAGGAGGGGGTACATTCATAATATTTGCAAGTTATCTAGTTGGCCTAATTTCCTGAGACATATCAAACATCAATTAGGAAGAATGCAAATAATATGTCACAACAAATTATATCAAACAAATGCTGATCTCCTAATCGACATCCACGTCTTCGGCGCCCGGGGAACAGTGTGTTAACTGCGTTGCTCAGGGATTAGCTGTTGTTAATAAGCCTTTGGTCTGTTCACAATAAACTAAGAGGGAGAAAAAAAACTAACCAGAAGGCAGATACATTTTTGCTACTTCCAACGAGACAAGGAGATGTTGAGGAAGATCCTAATTGACAGAATGATGTGTGTGACAGAGCAGACATTTCTATGTGTGTGTGTGTGTGTTTACATGTGTTTCTGCACACTATCTTTGTGTACGTGTGTCTTTTAGAGCGAGAGGGATGGATGGAAGGAAGGTGAGACCCTCAGGCTGTCAGCAGCATCTTCATGCTTTAGAGAGACTAAACATCCTTTTCAGAGAGAGAGGTAGGCAGAGAGGAGAAAGAGAGGAAGAGGCAGGCAGAGGAGGAAGAGGCAGGCAGAGAAAGGGAGAGCAAGGAGAGGGGGAAAGAGGGAGGAGAGGGGGAAAGAGCGAGGGAAAGAGCGAGGAGATGGAGAGGGAAAGAGCGAGGAGAGGGAAAGAGAGGGAAAGAGCGAGGAGAAAGAGAGGGAAAGAGAGGGAAAGAGCGAGGAGATGGAGAGGGAAAGAGCGAGGAGATGGAGAGGGAAAGAGCGAGGAGAAAGAGAGGGAAAGAGCGAGGAGAAAGAGAGAGAGAGGGAAAGAGAGAGAGAGAGGGAAAGAAAGAGAGAGAGGGAAAGGGAGGGAGGGAGGGAGGGAGGGAGGGAGGGAGGGAGGGAGAGAGGGAGGGAGGGAGAGAGAGAGAGAGAGAGAGAGAGAGAGAGAGAGAGAGAACTGTGCACTGTGCACTGTTTAATTATGAAGATCAGAAGTATTTACTGGTAAATCTCCCTCTACTCAGACACTAGCTGACAACTATAGTTTATTTGATTGTTTTTATTTGCCACTCTTTTTGTAACGTCATTGCCAATGTGTTTAATGAAAATGGCTGTTGGAACATGATGGGTTTAGGTTTGCTCTGTCTCTACCCGCTTGAGTGTTCTAGTCGCTTTGACTCCATTACAACCTTGACGTTTCAAAGCCACACATTTTTCTTTAACACTGGTTATTTCCATTCCACACTTGGTGTAGCTCGTTGGTTAGAAACCCATAAATTCAGTTTGGTCGGGTTCTGCAGTTAGGGCGTAGACTAGACCTTGACAACTAGCTAGTGATTTATTTAGGAAGACGTTGAGCACCTCGGGCCTTGCTCATGCTCCCATGTGAAATGGGATGGAGAATCGAACCATTCACTGCCAACGAACAACTGAACAAATACTTTTTAATGTATTATTTTCCACCTTTTCAGAATAAAAGTTCACTGCTCATTTAAATGGATGCTCATAAACACTGCAAACCACTATTTTCTAACTCTGTTGGAGGTGTTGCCTTCCTTTAGCGTCCCAGATATCAGGAACTAGATGTTCCTAATAATCCAGATAACAAGCACATTTTTTACACACCCCCCAACATTCTACCTAGCAGTCTCAGAATAAATATAATATTTTTTCAATATATACCTTGAAGCGTTGCTGCTTTTTCACATCCTCACTTTCCAGGTGAGGTGATGGTGTGGTGTTTCTTGAATAAAATAATAATATATAATGTGTAACTGTGGGTTCTGAGATGATCACATTGTAGCACCTGCGATATGTTGAAACTTCAAGCTGAACCTTCAAACACGATGATATGCACTGCAGCACGAAATCCACATCAAAGGACCTCAGACAGACTAAATGAGATGCTCGTTCTGTTCTAGGGCTGGGCAGGTAGGTTCACTTTGCTCAGGAGCCCCAGCACTACTGCTGGAAGAGAGAGAGAGAAAAGGAGAAGGAATGAGTGATGGAGAGAGTGAGAGCGATATTGAAAGAGAGGGGGAAAGGGAGACATAGAGAGTGAGACAGGGGGAAAGAGAGACGGCGAGAGATGGAAAGAAAGGCTGTGTTTAGACAGGCAGCCCAATTCTTTCTTTAAATTATTATATTTTTTTTTTTTACTATTTGGTCTTTTGACCAATCAGATCCGCTCTGAAAAAAGGTCTGTTAAAAGATCTGATGTGATTGGTCAAAAGACTAATTAGTGGAAAAAATATGAATTATTGGGCTGCCTGTCTAAACGGAGAGAGAGGGATGAGAGAGAGATGTTCAGTAGCTTTGCTAGTGAAATCGCTGCACACACAACATGCTGGGAACCCTAGGTGTGGGGGCGGATCAAAGACTCACTGTCAGTAGCTCTGGGCCTGAGTCCCAAATGGCACCCTATTCTCTAAATAGTGCACTACTTTTGACCAGGGCCAATAGGGTTCCGGTCAAAAGTAGTGCACGATGTAGGGAATAGGATGCCATTTGGGACTTGGCTGAAGCCTCTTCTCCTCTCGACACAGAACCACCTGGTTCATTTGATGCTTTAATAGGTTAACTACTTCTATGTCAACTGTTTTTCGAGTTCTCTGTCATCAAGGGAAATCCTCAGGCTGGAAGAGAACAGAGAATGAACACCGAATCAATTGTAATTGGATTTAGGCCTAGGTAAAAGTATAATTGATGAAAGGGGGAAGCTACGCTAGCCTAGGATGGATGTGTATTAGTTCTGTCCTCTTCCTGTATCTGCCTGCTCTCCCTTTGAAGATGGTTGGCTGGACTGAGTGTTGGTGGTACATCAGTCAGTTTCCTAGGAGTGTTTTTGTCTCTGAACCTCTCGTGCAATCCAGTCAGCTACAGCTTGTCCAGCTGTGATGCACACTGTGAGACACAGTCTCAGTCCCAGATGTGTGTCAACACATTTAGTTCTTTACCTACCTGTGTTCCCGTTCCTCTCACATCAGATTTAACTGGAAGGAAAATAAAAGAAGAAAAGGATAACCGCTGAAAGCAGACTGAAAGTTGTGAGCTTTTGTATGCAGAGCTCTTTGGTTGTGATTCTCTAGAAACAGGGATGTGTGTTTGTGTTGTTTTCTGGGCTTCAACACCATGCCCTGAAGGGGTATCTTGTATCAAGGCTTACCTACTGGGGCTCTCTAAATACCTGCAGTAAGGTAACAAACACAACACTGTCTCTCTCTCTTTTCTCTCACATGCAGAGCCCATACGTAACATCAAAGGGCTGCAGAAGATCAAGGAGAGGACAGGATAGCAGGGGAGAGAGGAGAGGATAGCAGGGGAGAGAGGAGAGGATAGCAAGGGAGAGAGGATAGGAGGGGAGAGAGGATGGGGGGAGAGAGGAGAAGATAGAAGGGGAGAGAGGAGAGGATAGCAAGGGAGAGAGGATAGGAGGGGAGAGAGGATGGGGGGAGAGAGGAGAAGATAGCAGGGGAGAGAGGAGAGGATAGGAGGGGAGAGAGGATGTGGGGAGAGAGGATGTGGGGAGAGAGGAGAGGGTGGGAGAGGAGGGGAGAGAGGATAGGATAGGAGGGTTGAGGGGGAGAGGTGGAGGGGAGAGAGGTGAGGATGGGAGAGGAGGGGAGGATAGGATAGGAGGGGAGAGGGGAGGATAGGAGGGGAGTGGAGGGGAGAGAGGTGAGGATAGGATAGGAGGGGTGTGGAGAGGAGGGGAGGATAGGATATGAGGGGAGGGGAGAGGAGGGGAGAGAGTATAGGATAGGAGGGTTGAGGGGAGAGAAGTGAGGATAGGAGGGGAGTGGAGGGGAGAGAGGTGAGGATAGGAGGGGAGAGAGGAAAGGATAGGATAGGAGGGGAGAGGAGGCGAGAGAGGATAGGATAGGAGGATAGGAGGGGAGAGAGGTGAGGATAGGAGGGGAGACAGGAGAGGATAGGAGAGGAGAGGATAGGTGAGGATAGGATAGGAGGGGAGGGGAGAGGAGGGGAGAGAGGATAGGATAGGGGGGTTGAGGGGAGAGAGGTGAGGATAGGAGGGGAGAGAGGTGAGGTGAGGATAGGAGGGGAGAGGAGGGGAGAGAGGTGAGGTGAGGATAGAAGGGGAGAGAGGAGAGGATAGGAGAGGAGAGGAGGAGACAGGGAAGTAACAGTCACAATCTATGTGCAATATTAAAGCTGCTCTACCTCCTAAACAATCACATTATCACTCATTAAGGGAAACCGCTGGCACTTTTACATGTGATCCATGATTTGGGTCTGGTGAGCGTGTGCGTGTGTGTGTGCGTGTGTGTGTGCGTGTGTGTGTGTGTGTGTGTGTGTGTGTGTGTGTGTGTGTGATTATCACCTACTTCAGGGCTAGTATCAGTCAATTCATATACAGCTCCCTGTAGCTCAGTTGGTAGAGCATGGTGTTTGCAACGCCAGGGTTGTGGGTTCGATTCCCACGGGGGGCCAGCACAAAAAAAAAAATGTATGAAATGTATGCATTCACTACTGTAAGTTGCTCTGGATAAGAGCGTCTGCTAAAATGACGAAAAAATGTGTGTGTGTGTGCACGCAGAGTGATTATCACCTACTTCAGGGCTAGTATCAGTCAATTCATATACAGTGCCTTGCGAAAGTATTCGGCCCCCTTGACCTTTTCGACCTTTTGCCACATTTCAGGCTTCAAACATAAAGATATAAAACTGTAATTTTTTGTGAAGAATCAACAACAAGTGGGACACAATTATGAAGTGGAACGAAATTTATTGGATATTTCAAACTTTTTGAACCAAAAAAAACTGAAAAATTGGCCGTGCAAAATTATTCAGCCGCTTTACTTTCAGTGCAGCAAACTCTCTCCAGAAGTTCAGTGAGGATCTCTGAATGATCCAATGTTGACCTAAATGACTAATGATGATAAATAGAATCCACCTGTGTGTAATCAAGTCTCCGTATAAATGCACCTGCTCTGTGATCGTCTCAGAGGTCCGTTTAAAGCGCAGAGAGCATCATGAAGAACAAGGAACACACCAGGCAGGTCCGAGATACTGTTGTGGAGAAGTTTAAAGCCGGATTTGGATACAAAAAGATTTCCCAAGCTTTAAACATCCCAAGGAGCACTGTGCAAGCGATAATATTGAAATGGAAGGAGTATCAGACCACTGCAAATCTACGAAGACCCGGCCGTCCCTCTAAACTTTCAGCTCATACAAGGAGAAGACTGATCAGAGATGCAGCCAAGAGGCCCATGATCACTCTGGATGAACTGCAGAGATCTACAGCTGAGGTGGGAGACTCTGTCCATAGGACAACAATCAGTCGTATACTGCACAAATCTGGCCTTTATGGAAGAGTAGCAAGAAGAAAGCCATTTCTTAAAGATATCCATAAAAAGTGTTGTTTAAAGTTTGCCACTAGCCACCTGGGAGACACACCAAACATGTGGAAGAAGGTGCTCTGGTCAGATGAAACCAAAATCGAACTTTTTGGCAACAATGCAAAACGTTATGTTTGGCGTAAAAGCAACACAGCTCATCACCCTGAACACACCATCCCCACTGTCAAACATGATGGTGGCAGCACCATGGTTCGGGCCTGCTTTTCTTCAGCAGGGGCAGGGAAGATGGTTAAAATTGACGGGAAGATGAATGGAGCCAAATCCAGGACCATTCTGGAAGAAAACCTGATGGAGTCTGCAAAAGACCTGAGACTGGGACGGAGATTTTTCTTCCAACAAGACAATGATCCAAAACATAAAGCAAAATCTACAATGGAATGGTTCACAAATAAACATATCCAGGTGTTAGAATGGCCAAGTCAAAGTCCAGGCCTGAATCCAATCGAGAATCTGTGGAAAGAACTGAAAACTGCTGTTCACAAACGCTCTCCATCCAACCTCACTGAGCTCGAGCTGTTTTGCAAGGAGGAATGGGCAAACATTTCAGTCTCTCGATGTGCAAAACTGATAGAGACATACCCCAAGCGACTTACAGCTGTAATCGCAGCAAAAGGTGGCGCTACAAAGTATTAACTTAAGGGGGCTGAATAATTTTGCACGCCCAATTTTTCAGTTTTTTATTTGTTCAAAAAGTTTGAAATATCCAATAAATTTCGTTCCACTTCATGATTGTGTCCCACTTGTTGTTGATTCTTCACAAAAAATTACACTTTTATATCTTTATGTTTGAAGCCTGAAATGTGGCAAAAGGTCGAAAAGTTCAAGGGGGCCGAATACTTTCGCAAGGCACTGTAGAACCAACATCACACTCCCTCTACTGCTCCTGAGGGGCCTGTAGATCTGTTCATATAGAACCAACATCAAACTCCCCCTACTGCTCCTTAGGGGCCTGTAGATCTGTTCATATAGAACCAACATCAAACTCCCCCTACTGCTCCTGAGGGGCCTGTAGATCTGTTCATGTAGAACCAACATCACACTCCCCCTACTGCTCCTGAGGGGCCTGTAGATCTGTTCATATAGAACCAACATCACACTCCCCCTACTGCTCCTGAGGGGCCTGTAGATCTGTTCATATAGAACCAACATCAAACTCCCCCTACTGCTCCTTAAGGGCCTGTAGATTGAAGTCATCTGTGAGAGAAACCAGCCTTCCATGAGTCCCAAATTGCACCCTATTCCCTATATAAGTACTGCACTACTTTTGATCAAAGCATCTGGTTAAAAGTAGTGCACTATATGGGGAATAGGGTGCCATTTTGGGACGCACACCATAGTCTCAGTCTGGTTGATATTTCTGCCTGTTATCTGGGAGATAGATTGAATTACAAAATGCAAATGGATGTTATTAAACTGAGTATTTTCATTATGGTTGTCGTGTATCCACCGTGTGGAAGTGTGTATTGTTGTTCTTCGCTGTAGGAGGTCCTCTAGTTTGGTCATTGACCTATAGGATAGATCAGGTCCTCTAGTTTGGTCATTGACCTATAGGATAGATCAGGTCCTCTAGATTGGTCATTGACCTATAGGATAGATCAGGTCCTCTGGATTGGTCATTGACCTATAGGATAGATCAGGTCCTCTAGTTTGGTCATTGACCTATAGGATAGATTAGGTCCTCTAGTTTGGTCATTGACCTATAGGATAGATCAGGTGTTCTAGTTTGGTCATTGACCTATAGGATAGATCAGGTCCTCTAGTTTGGTCATTGACCTATAGGATAGATTAGGTCCTCTAGTTTGGTCATTGACCTATAGGATAGATTAGGTCCTCTAGTTTGGTCATTGACCTATAGGATAGATTAGGTCCTCTAGTTTGGTCATTGACCTATAGGATAGATCAGGTCCTCTAGTTTGGTCATTGACCTATAGGATAGATCAGGTCCTCTAGATTGGTCAATGACCTATAGGATAGATCAGGTCCTCTGGATTGGTCATTGACCTATAGGATAGATCAGGTCCTCTAGTTTGGTCATTGACCTATAGGATAGATTAGGTCCTCTAGTTTGGTCATTGACCTATAGGATAGATCAGGTCCTCTAGTTTGGTCATTGACCTATAGGATAGATCAGGTCCTCTAGTTTGGTCAATGACCTATAGGATAGATCAGGTCCTCTAGATTGGTCATTGACCTATAGGATAGATCAGGTCCTCTAGTTTGTCATTGACCTATAGGATAGATCAGGTCCTCTGGATTTGTCATTGACCTATAGGATAGATCAGGTCCTCTGGATTTGTCATTGACCTATAGGATAGATGAGGTGTTTGTTTCGCTGGCTCTGGTAAATGACTGGGAACTGACAGTTAATCACTGAATTTGAGTCGTTAATTAAACCATTTTTGTTGTATTCCTTTACAAAATGAGATTTAGTTATAAATGGTCCCTGTGTTTATGGTTCTGGTGCCTGTTTAACATTTCTTCAGAGATGCTTCCCAATCACCACCCTACCTATTCTTTGCTCAGTGCACTACTTTTGACCAAGGGCCCTTAGGTCTGTGGTTAAAAGTAGTGCCATACGTAGGGAATAGGGTGCCATTTGGGAAGCAGACCAGGGTTAATGGAAAGGGTCCAAGCTAGGCTTGGATAGGACTGAGGAGTCTGGAGAGTTCTTAATTGAAACCTCATGTGCTTTAACAGTACACTGTTGAACAGTTTCTATTTAAAGTTGAAGTATCCCCCAGCACTACTTGATGCAGAAAGGCCCTCAGCAGTTCATATTGTGCTAGGGATACTTCAACTGGGCTTTAGCGCTTATTCTAGACTCTTAGCTATTCCTGGGGGTGAAAATATTCCATGACCTCATGTTTGGTTTTACAGCTTGTTCTGTTAAATAAATAAAGAGAGCAAGAGAGAGGGAACGAGAGAGAGGGAAACTTGTCTCCCATTTGAATGGACCGAATGAAGAATTGCCCCAGGTCTGTTCCCACTTAGTGAGAACAGGGAGGATGACTGTAGAAAGGGGTTTGTGTTAAGGCTATGTACATGGTGGCGATTTGGACAGAGGATGTACTAACCACATGAAAAAGAAAATCCATTTCAGATTTTACTGTACTGTTTATGGCTTACATCCCATCCTTAATCACAGTTCTTTATGGTGCATGTTTAAGCAAACGGACTCCTGCTGCCACTGAGGGGTGTTCATTTGAGCCCTTCATAAACAAATTGTTCTTTAACTGAAGAGCTTTTATTTCTAGGTCAGCCTCTCTCTCTCTGTGTGTGTGTGTGTGTGTGTGTGTGTGTGTGTGTGTGTGTGTGTGTGTGTGTGTGTGTGTGTGTGTGTGTGTGTGTGTGTGTGTGTGTGTGTGTGTGTGTGTGTGTGTGTGTGTGTGTGTGTCCCAGTGCAGCTGTGCTGAAATGAGAATACTATCGACTGTTTGGTGAGTCTTTCTCTCACCCACTGCCACAGAGCTCCACCCTGTGTGTGTGTGTCCCAGTGCAGACCCCTGGTGAGTCTTTTTCTCACCCACTGCCACAGAGCTCCACCATCTCAACGACACCTTTGTTGTTAATGCACAGCCTCTTGTTTGTTTTAACACAGGTTAAGAGTGTGGTGTGTACGTGTACGAGTACTTGTAGTTGTATGTATGTATGTATGTATGTATGTATGTATGTACAGTTGAAGTCGGAAGTTTACATACACTTAGGTTGGAGTCATTAAAACTCGTTTTTCAACCACTCCACACATTTTTTGTTAACAAACTATAGTTTTGGCAAGTCGGTTAGGACATCTACTTTGTGCATGACACAAGTAATTTTTCCAACAATTGTTTACAGACAGATTAATTCACTGTAACACAATTCCAGTGGGTCAGAAGTTTACATACACTAAGTTGACTGTGCCTTTAAACAGCTTGGAAAATTCCAGAAAATGATGTCATGGCTTTAGAAGCTTCTGATAGACTAATTGGCATCATTGGAGACCATTGGCGGTGTACCTGTGGATGTATTTCAAGGCCTACCTTCAAACTCAGTGCCTCTTTGCTTGACATCATGGGAAAATCAAAAGAAATCAGCCAAGACCTCAGAAAAAAAAATGTCGACCTCCACAAGTCTGGTTCATCCTTGGAAGCAATTTCCAAATGGCTGAAGGTACCACGTTCATCTGTACAAACAATAGTACGCAAGTATAAACACCATGGGACCACGCAGCCGTCATACCGCTCAGGAAGGAGACGTGTTCTGTCTCCTAGAGATGAACACTGGCAGGTGTCTTCACTGACATTTTCAACATGTCCCTGATTTAGTCTGTAACACCAACATGTTTCAAGCAGACCACCATAGTCCCTGTGCCCAAGAACATAAAGGCAACCTGCCTAAATGACTACAGACCTGTAGTACTCATGTCCATAGCCATGAAGTGCTTTTAAAGGTTGGTAATGGCTCACATCAACACCTTTATCCCAGAAACCCTAGACCCACTCCAATTTGCATACCGCCCAAACAGATCCACACTGCCCTTTCCCACCTGCACAAAAGGAACACCTATGTGAGAATGATATTCATTGACTACAGCTCAGCGTTCAACACCATAGTGCCCTCAAAACTCATCACTAAGCTAAGGATCCTGGGACTAATCATCTCCATCTGCAACTGGATCCTGGACTTCCTGACGAGCCGCCCCCAGGTGGGCCAAGCTTATCCTCAACACTGGAGCTCCCCAGGGGTGCGTCCCCTCCTGTACGCCCTGTTCACCCACGACTGCATGGCCAGGCACGACTCCAACACCATCATTAAGTTTGAAGACGACACAACAGTGGTACTGATCACTGACGAGACAGCCTATAGGGAGGAGGTCAGAGACATGGCCGGGTGGTGCCAGAATAACAACATATCCCTCAACGTAACCAAGACTAAGGACATGATTGTGGACTACAGGAAAAGGAGGACCGAGCACGCCCCCATTCTCATCGACGGGGCTGTAGTGGAGCAGGTTGAGAGCTTCAAGTTCATTGGTGTCCACATCAACAACAAACTAGAATGGTCCAAACACACCAAGACAGTTGTGAAGAGGGAACAACAAAGCCTATTCCCCCTCAGGAAACTAAAAAGATATGGCATGGGTCCTGAGATCCTCAAAAGGTTCTACAGCTGCAACATCGAGAGCATCCTGACTGGTTGCATCACTGCCTGGTACGGCAACTGCTCGGCCTCTGACCGCAAGGCACTACAGAGGGTAATGCGTACAGCCCAGTACATCACTGGGGCTAAGCTGTCTGCCATCCAGGACCTCTACACCAGGCGGTGTCAGAGGAAGGCACTAAAAATTCTAAAAGATCCCAGCCACCCCAGTCATAGACTGTTCTCTCTACTACCGCATGGCAAGCGGTAACGGAGCGCCAAGTCTAGGACAAAAAGGCTTCTCAACAGTTTTTACCCCCAAGCCATAAGACTCCTGAACAGGTAATCAAAGGGCTACCTGGACTATTTGAATTGTGTGCCCCGCCCCCCAACCACTCTTTAACGCTGATGTTACTCTCTGTTATCATATCTGCATAGTCACTTTAACTATACATTCGTGTACATGCTACTTCAATTGGGCCGACCAACCAGTGCTCCCGCACATTGGCTATCCGGGCTATCTGCATTGTGTCCCGCTACCCACCACCCACTAACCCCTCTTTTACGCTACTGCTACTCTCTGTTCGTCATATATGCATAGTCATTTTAACCATATCTACATGTACATACTACCTCAATCAGCCTGACTAACTGGTGTCTGTTTGTAGCCTCGCTACTTTTATAGCCTCGCTACTGTATATGGCCTGTCTTTTTACTGTTGTTTTATTTCTTTACCTACCTACAGTGAGGGAAAAAAGTATTTGATCCCCTGCTGATTTTGTACGTTTGCCTACTGACAAAGAAATGATCAGTCTATAATTTTAATGGTAGGTTTATTTGAGCAGTGAGAGACAGAATAACAACAAAAAAATCCAGAAGTACTTGGTGGCAAAACCCTTGTTGGCAATCACAGAGGTCAGACGTTTCTTGTAGTTGGCCACCAGCTTTGCACACTTCTCAGGAGCGATTTTGTCCCACTCCTCTTTGCAGATCTTCTCCAAGTAATTAAGGTTTCGAGGCTGACGTTTGGCAACTTGAACCTTCAGGTCCCTCCACAGCTTTTCTATGGGATTAAGGTCTGGAGACTGGCTAGGCCACTCCAGGACCTTAATGTGCTTCTTGAGCCACTCCTTTGTTGCCTTGGCCGTGTGTTTTGGGTCATTGTCATGCTGGAATACCCATCCACGACCCATTTTCAATGCCCTGGCTGAGGGAAGGAGGTTCTCACCCAAGATTTGATGGCCCCGTCCATCGTCCCTTTGATGCGGTGAAGTTGTCCTGTCCCCTTAGAAGAAAAACACCCCCAAAGCATAATGTTTCCACCTCCATGTTTGACAGTGGGGATGGTGTTCTTGGTGACATAGGCAGCATTCCTCCTCCTCCAAACACGGCGAGTTGAGTTGATGCCAAAGAGCTCTATTTTGGTCTCATCTGACCACAACACTTTCACCCAGTTGTCCTCTGAATCATTCAGATGTTCATTGGTAAACTTCAGACGGGCATGTATATGTGCTTTCTTGAGCAGGGGGACCTTGCGGGCGCTGCAGGATTTCAGTCCTTCATGGCGTAGTGTGTTACCAATTGTTTTCTTGGTGACTATGGTCCCAGCTGCCTTGAGATCATTGACAAGATCCCCCCGTGTAGTTCTGGGCTGATTCCTCACCGTTCTCATGATCATTGCAACTCCACGAGGTGAGATCTTGCATGGAGCCCCAGGCAGAGGGAGATTGACAGTTCTTTTGTGTTTCTTCCATTTGCGAATAATCGCACCAACTGTTGTCACCTTCTCACCAAGCTGCTTGGCGATGGTCTTGTAGCCCATTCCAGCCTTGTGTAGGTCTACAATCTTGTCCCTGACATCCTTGGAGAGCTCTTTGGTCTTGGCCATGGTGGGGAGTTTGGAATCTGATTGATTGATTGCTTCTGTGGACAGGTGTCTTTTATACAGGTAACAATCTGAGATTAGGAGCACTCCCTTTAAGAGTGTGCTCCTAATCTCAGCTCGTTACCTGTATAAAAGACACCTGGGAGCCAGAAATCTTTCTGATTCAGAGGGGGTCGTATTCTTATTTCCCTCATTATAAATGCAAATCAATTTATAACATTTTTGACATGTGTTTTTCTGGATTTTTTTGTTGTTATTCTGTCTCTCACTGTTCAAATAAACCTACCATTAAAATTATAGACTGATCATTTCTTTGTCAGTGGGCAAACATACAAAATCAGCAGGGGTTCAAATACTTTTTTCCTCACTGTAGGTCTATCAGAGTTGCCTATCAACATAACAAATGGAGCAAATGCCATAACATTTCCATATGGATATACATTGAGTGGACAAAACATTAGGAACTCCTTTTACATTTAAAAATCATCCATTACCATTTTACATGTTACATTTTGGGTGACTGACAGGAGCAATTAAGGTTAAGTACCTTGCTCAAATGCACATCGACAGATTCTTCACCCAGTCGGCTCAGGGATTCGAACCAGCAACCTTTTGGTTACTGGCCCAACACTCTTTATCTCTAGGCAGAAATGCATGCTACCATCTGCCTATTGGCTTATTTACATATTCAAGCCTGTCTCAAAATCTGACACTGCCCCTTTAGGACAAAAAAAACTCTTTACCTTGCTCGCTTTTCAAAGACATATGTTCAAGTTTTGTGCTCGTGTAGGAAGCAATCCCTCTCCTATTGCTGACAAATTTGTATTTTTTATTTAACCTTTATTTAACCAGGAAGGGCTCATTGAGATTTGAAATCTTTTTTTCAAAAGCGTCCTGGCCAAGATAGGCAGCACCATGTCATTACACAAATACAGAGACAACGTTCGAAAACTATTGGTAGCTACAGGTAATCTAGTAAAAAAAAACATAGAATTCACAAGAGTATAACAAAATCATAAAACAGCAAATTAAAAACATAGACAGGTCAGGGAATCATCCTCAAATTCCTTCATCAATGATTTAAA
This sequence comes from Salmo salar, assembly GCF_965601325.2. Lineage (NCBI taxonomy): Eukaryota > Metazoa > Chordata > Actinopteri > Salmoniformes > Salmonidae > Salmo > Salmo salar. The sequence continues at coordinate 35,426,628 of NC_138318.1, forward strand.
AACACCAATCGGGACAAGTTCTTCCAGTTTAAAAGTATTTTGTAAGGCGTTCCAAGCCCATGGCGCAGAGTACATAAAAGCCCTTTTACCAAATTCAGTTCGGACATTTGGAACAGATAGCAGAATAAAGTTCTGTGAATGAAGAGAGTACCCACCACATTTCTGAACAATAAAAAATGGCCAAATAAAATGGTAGTAAACCCAAAATGGCTTTGTAAATAAAAGTATTCTAGTGACTGAGCCTACGAGTGACTAGAGAAGGCCAGCCAACCCTGGTATATAAAGTGCAGTGGTGCGTAAGGGTTTTGCAGTTTAAAATAAATGTCAATGCTCCGTGGTAAAGGGTGTCAATTGATCTCAAACACTGAGCGGAAGCATTCATATATAAAATATCTGTAACACGGGTCGTACAAAGGGGACCAAGGCGCGGCGTGTGAAGTGCTCATATTTAACTTTAATGAAAACACTAAATCAAAACAACAAAAACGACCATCAACAGTTCCGTCAGGTTACAAGGAACAAAATAGAAAACACCTACCCACAAAAAACAAAGGAAAAACAGGCTGCCTAAGTATGGCTTCCAATCAGAGACAACGATAGACAGCTGCCTCTGATTGGAAACCATACCCGGCCAAAACATAGAACACAAAACATAGAATGCCCACCCACCTATCACACACTGACCTAACTAAACAGAGGAAAAACATCTCTCCTAGGTCAGAGCGTGACAGTACCCCCCCTCCCCCACCCAAAGGTGCGGACTCCCAGCCGCAAACCTGAACCTATTAGGGAGGGTCCGGGTGGGCATCTATAATTGGCTGCGGCTCTGGTTCGGGGTGTAGCCCCCACACCGCCCGCTGATCCCCCCGCTTCTGTGTCGCCGGAGGAACCAGACCGTGTATCAGCGCCAGAGGCTCTGAACTGCTGACCGCCGCTGAAGACTCCGGGCTGCAGACCGTCGCTGGAGGCTCCGGACTGGGGAGCATCGCTGGAGCCTCCGGGCTGGGGAGCGTCGCTGGAGGCTCCGGGCTGGGGAGCGTCGCTGGAGGCTCCGGGCTGGGGAGCGTCGCTGGAGGCTCCGGGCTGGGGAGCGTCGCTGGAGGCTCCGGGCTGAGGAGCGTCGCTGGAGGCTCCGGCCTGGGGAGCGTCGCTGGAGGCTCCGGGCTGAGGATCATCACTACTGGTTCAGCACCATGGATCATCACTGGAGGCTTCGTGCCATGGATCATCCCTACAGGCTCTGGGCCATGGTCATCACTGGAGGCTTAGTGCCATGGATTATCACTACAGGCTCTGGGCCATGGATCATCACTGGAGGCTTCGTGCCATGGATTATCACTGGAGGCTTCCTACAGGGAGCTGGAACCAGTCTCACCAGACTGGGGAGACGCACTGAGGACTGCATGCTCAAAGCAGGCACCGGCCGTACTGGGCTATGGAGGCGTACTGGAGGAAGAGTGCGAGAAGCAGGCACAGGACGTATTGGGCTATGGTGGCGCACTGGAGGGAGAGTGCGCGGCAGGCACAGGGTACACTGGGCCTTGGAGGCGCACTGGAGGTCTGGCACTTAGGGCTGGCACAAACCGTCCTGACTTGATGTTGACTATCGCCCGGCAAGGGCGGAGCGCTGGTACAGGACAAACTGGGCTGTGCTGGTGAATGAGGGGTACCATGCGTAGAGCAGGTGCAGGATAACCTGGGCCGAAGAGACGCACTGGAGACCAGATACGTTGAGCCGGTGCACTTCTCCCTGGCTGCCGGCCAACTCTAGCACGGCAATGGTGAGGAGCTTGCACCAAGCGCACCGGGCTGTGAGTGCGCATGGCCGACACAGTGCGTATCACCGCATAACACGGTGCTTACTCGGTCACTCGCTCCCCATGGTAAGCACGGGGAGTTGGCTCAGGTCTTAACCTCGCCTTAGCCAATCTACCCATGTGGCCCCCCCCCCAAAAAAAATGTTTTGCCGCTGCCTCTCGGCCTCCTGTTGCTTGCTTAGCCGTTCCTCCCAGTATCGCCGTTCCGCCTTCGCTGCCTCTATCTCCCATTGCGGACGGCGATACTCCCCAGGCCTTGTCCAGGGTCCTGCCCCATCTAGGATCTCCTCCCAGGTGCACTCCTCTGAGCCATACTGCTTGGTCCCGCTCCTCCTCCTGGAGAGTGCACGCTGCTTGGTCTTCTTCTGGTGGATAGTTCTGTAACGTGGGTCGTACAAAGGGGATCAAGGCGTGGCGTGTAAGGTGCTCATGTTTTACTTTAATGAAAACACTAAATCAAAACAACAAAAACGAACGTCAACAGTTCCGTCAGTTTACAAGGAACAAAACAGAAAACACCTACCCACAAAAAAACAAAGGAAAAACAGGCAGCCTAAGTATGGCTTCCAATCAGAGACAACGATAGACACCTGCCTCTGATTGGAAACCATACCCGGCCAAAACATAGAACACAAAACATAGAATTCCCACCCACCAATCACACCCTGGCCTAACTAAACAGAGAAAACACAGCTCTCCTAGGTCAGAGCGTGACAATATCCCCATAGTCTAGTAAAGGCATACATGTAGCTGATACTAGCCTCCTTCTGGCTTCAAAAGAAAAACACGCCTTAATCTTAGAAATAAAATCCCAACTTCAGATATTTATATGAGGTTACAGTCTCAATCTCCTTGCCCTGACAGGTAGTGATACGTGAAAGGTTCAGAGGTCTATTTCTTGCTTTAGAAAACACCATTAGTTTAGTTTTGTCAGTATTGAGGATAAGCTTCAATTGACACAAGGTATGTTGAACAGTAAAAAATAAGTTTGCAAGTTCTGGAAAGCTTTTGTGATAGACGAGGCACAACAATCAATTACAGTATCATCAGCATAAAAGTGAAGTTGCGCATTTTGCATATTTTTGTCTAAATGATTTATGTAAATAGTGAATATGAGGGGTTAAATAGCTATAACCAGGCTAGTAACTCACATACTAGCAAATACTACTAATGTGCATACAGGGCTGCACGTGGCTCTGCTCTGTGATGTCACATGTGCATCAAGGCTGCTCTCCAACTGTGGCTGATAGAAAGACCAATCTTCCCAATGAAATAGAACAAGGCTGCTCTGAATCGCTCCTCAGCCTTCAAAACACAATCACCAACTGAGTCTTGAAGTTAGATTTGGTTTGTTGCATTTAAAGGGACTGTTATTATTTACATGTAATCCCATTTTCCACAGTAGAGAGAAAAGTTGATCTGTTTAAAGCCAGGATAGTGTACGTTTCTTTGTACAAGTTCAATCTCTTGCGTCTCTGTGCCGCCTGGCAATTCTTCTGTGTGGGACTGCTCTAGGAGCGTTGCGGCCTGGCTTTAGAGGGAACATTGGTCAGAGTCCATTAATCTGTGATGTGAGAGAAGAGGGAGAACACAAATGGATGTTCTATTCCTTCATAACACCACTCCTCTGCATTCCAGGTGTTCTGTCTTCGTGCCGTCAGATGTCGAGGCACTAGTTGAAGGCCTAGCTCCCCTGATTGTTTTCCTCCCTTGCAAGCGGCAGCGGGCAGAAGAAACAAAACATGCCGCCTTTGATGAGCAATGGGCTCATGCGTGGGCTCCAGTGTCACCCGCTATGAGTCAGATGTGATGTGGCAGCTCGTGTCTGCCTCGAGAACGTTACTGCCGTTTACCCAATGATTAAGTGAAGAGACCTCTGTGGATTCCACATCACCCTCCCCCTCCCCCCTCCCCCTCCCCATCTACCCCATTTGAGCATGTGATTCCTCCAATCCCTCCATCCCATCCCTACTCCCATCTCAACTGTATTGTATTGTGACTGCTTAATACTAGTGTGTTTAATCGTTAGGCTTTATGATGGTGAATATACTGGGTGATTATTCTTATCAGAAGGATTTGTTAACCACTGAAAGATGGCTTAATACTTAACCTGAACAGTTGCAATTCATTCATATATTACCCTTAAATATGTATTTTTTTTCTGAAAATAAAAATCAATCAATCAAATGTATTAATAAGGCCCTTTTTACATCAGCAGATGTCACAAAGTGCTGTACAGAGACCCAGCCTAATACCCCAAACAGCAAGCAATGCAGGTGTAGAAGCATGGTGGAATCTATTCCATTACACATATTTAGTGCCATGTACATGTTTTTCATCTGGCTGTGTTAGAGAAACATCACAGCTTGTTGTAAAGGTGACATATTACCATCGCTGTTGAGATTAATTTGCAGACTATCAGCTGGAGGGGAGTAGACTGGGGAGTAGACTGTAACATAAATTGGAAAAGAGTGTTGATTTACATGTGTATTTTCTGGCCTCAGAGGCTGCCTGGCGCTGCTGGGGAATTGAATGTGATGTCTTGCTTAACGTGTCCTTTCTTCAAGTCCTTGGATCTAGTAACCTACCGTAAAAAGACGCCTGAACGGTGTCCCTACAAACCAGCTCCTTCCCCTATGCAGAAAACATCCGCTTTCTTCATACTCTCGCGGAGAATAAAAGACTTGTACCTTTGGCCTCTACTGTCTTTGTTTTGTACAGTTGTCGGGGCTAACTCTGACGGAAATATGATAAGCCTTGTGAAACGGGACGGCTTGGCGCGTATCTGACAGCGTTGTCATGTCAAAGTACCGGGTGACGCACAGGGCACTTTGTATGCCTGCCACGTTGCTTTATGCTGTTGTTAATAAGAGCTGTGTCTTGTAAGAGTTGGCGCTCCAGCAATGAAAAGAGAAACCACTCAAATGGCTTTGGGATGGGATTAGAACCTGTTAGGCAGTAAACAATGGCCTGTTACAGCTATTGGCTAGAATATTCTGTTGACATGGTCAATTGACACAATGATGAATAAAACTATGACGATGCGTTTTAACACAAACCAACTGTTAGGCTATAGGTTACATTTAACATGTGCATATTTTAATGCATCTCTGCCACTCTTCTCGTGGAGAAGGATTCGTCTGTGGAGGTAGAATTTATTTGGCACGTTCTCGGCATGCTCCTGCTCTTGTGGTTGAAGTGTTGCATAGCAACTAAAGGAAAACATCTTTAAATATTTTGGTTCAAAAGATTGGAGGAAAATACAGAGTATGCTGCACATTACTGTTAATTTCTACCAGGGTCGGGAGTTTAAAGAGCGCTGTGGAACTTCCTATTGTGCCACTCTATAAAACAATAATGAATCATGAAGCAGCAGGCAGGGTACCTTTCTGGTTTGGAGAACTATATAATTACAAACAACTGCATTTGAAAGGGTATTATTATTGTGATGCCAAATCATTATCAGGCTAGACTGATTTCAGTTATTTGGCATTAGACTAATAGCCATTAATAGCCACGTCATAGTTATTTTGATCAACAGATGATTGTGGCTATTATCAGTAGCATCAGTAATGGGCCTACTGTTGGTAGGGCTAAATCCCCACCTGTGTTGAAGAGAGAGGCCTAGCTACCTACTGTTGGTAGGGCTAAATCCCTACCTGTGTTGAAGAGAGAGGCCTAGCTACCTACTGTTGGTAGGGCTAAATCCCCACCTGTGTTGAAGAGAGAGGCCTAGCTACCTACTGTTGGTAGGGCTAAATCCCCACCTGTATTGAAGAGAGAGGCCTAGCTACCTACTGTTGGTAGGGCTAAATCACTACCTGTATTGAAGAGAGAGGCCTAGCTACCTACTGTTGGTAGGGCTAAATCCCCACCTGTGTTGAAGAGAGAGGCCTAGCTACCTACTGTTGGTAGGGCTAAATCCCTACCTGTGTTGAAGAGAGAAGCCTAGCTACCTACTGTTGGTAGGGCTAAATCCCCACCTGTGTTGAAGAGAGAGGCCTAGCTACCTACTGTTGGTAGGGCTAAATCACTACCTGTATTGAAGAGAGAGGCCTAGCTACCTACTGTTGGTAGGGCTAAATCCCCACCTGTATTGAAGAGAGAGGCCTAGCTACCTACTGTTGGTAGGGCTAAATCACTACCTGTATTGAAGAGAGAGGCCTAGCTACCTACTGTTGGTAGGGCTAAATCCCCACATGTGTTGAAGAGAGAGGCCTAGCTACCTACTGTTGGTAGAGCTAAATCCCTACCTGTGTTGAAGAGAGAAGCCTAGCTACCTACTGTTGGTAGGGCTAAATCCCCACCTGTGTTGAAGAGAGAGGCCTAGCTACCTACTGTTGGTAGGGCTAAATCACTACCTTTATTGAAGAGAGAGGCCTAAATCACTACCTGTGTTGAAGAAAGAGGCCTAGCTACCTACTGTTGGTAGGGCTAAATCCCCACCTGTGTTGAAGAGAGAGGCCTAGCTACCTACTGTTGGTAGGGCTAAATCCCCACCTGTATTGAAGAGAGAGGCCTAGCTACCTACTGTTGGTAGGGCTAAATCCCCACCTGTGTTGAAGAGAGAGGCCTAGCTACCTACTGTTGGTAGGCCTAAATCCCCACCTGTGTTGAAGAGAGAGGCCTAGCTACCTACTGTTGGTCGGGCTAAATCACCACCTGTATTGAAGAGAGAGGCCTAGCTACCTACTGTTGGTAGGGCTAAATCACCACCTGTATTGAAGAGAGAGGCCTAGCTACCTACTGTTGGTAGGGCAAAATCACTACCTGTATTGAAGAGAGAGGCCTAGCTACCTACTGTTGGTCGGGCTAAATCACCACCTGTATTGAAGAGAGAGGCCTAGCTACCTACTGTTGGTAGGGCAAAATCACTACCTGTGTTGAAGAGAGAGGCCTAGCTACCTACTGTTGGTAGGGCTAAATCCCCACCTGTGTTGAAGAGAGAGGCCTAGCTACCTACTGTTGGTAGGGCTAAATCACTACCTGTATTGAAGAGAGAGGCCTAGCTACCTACTGTTGGTAGGGCTAAATCCCCACCTGTATTGAAGAGAGAGGCCTAGCTACCTACTGTTGGTAGGGCTAAATCACCACCTGTACTGAAGAGAGAGGCTTAGCTACATGCTGTTGGTTTTGGGAGTGTATTTTCTAGTTTGCTATCACACTGAGAGAACCTGTGACAGGGTGGAAAAATCTGAAGGTGAGAGAGTGCAAATTTGAAGTGATGTACCCTGAGGAAAATGGTGAGGCATGGATGAGGGGATGAGAGAGAGAGAGAGAGAGGTAGGCAGGCTGGATGAGGCACAGCAGGTGACAGACAGACAGTAATAGTAATGGTTGTTATCAGTGGTAGCGCTCGCTCCCTTTTCACATTGGGCTCTGACATCCTCCTCCACCACCCCCTCCGTCAGGCAGGCTGGGAGAGAGAGAGAGACAGATGGAGTGATGAAGTGAGGGAAAGAAAGAGGGAGAGATGGAGGGTGGGAGCTGGTTGGTTGTGCAGCCCCACTCCGCTCTGCTCAGATGGAAAGAGCCTGCCAAACAACGGTCCCCCCTCACATATAAATTGCATCATTAACATCGGCCAGACTATTCCAAGCTCTCCCACTGGGTTTATGTAGCTGTACTGACGCAACTTAACTATTCCACTCACTGACTGAAGACGTTTAGACATTTCTGGGAGAGAGTGAGTTGAGCTGCTCAGATGTATGGTGAAATCAATTGGCATACCGCACCAACAGATCCCCAGATGACGCAATCTCTATTGCAATCCACACTGCCCTCTCCCACCTGGACAAGAGGAACACCTACAGCGCCTTCAGAAATTATTCACACCGCTTTACCTTTTCATCCTGAATTTTTAAATGGATTAAATTGAGATTTTGTGTCACTGGCCTACACACAATACCTGATAATGTCAAAATGGAATTATGTTTTTTAAAGATGAAAAACTGAAATGTCTTGAGTCAATAAGTATTCAACCTCTTTTGTTATAGCAAACCTAAATAAATTCAGGAGTGCAAATTTGCTTTACACGTCACATAATAAGTTACATGGACTCACTCTGTGTGCAATAATAGCGTTTAACATGACTTTTTAATGACTACATCATCTCTGTACCCCACACATACAATTATCTATAAGGTTCCTCAGTCAAGAAGTGAATTTTAAACACAGATTCGACCACAAAGAACAGGGAGGTTTTCCAATACCTTGCAAAGAAGAGCACTTGTTGGTAGATGGGTACAAATGTAAAAAATCAGACATTGAATATCCCTTTGGGCATGGTGAAGTCATTAATTACACTTTGGATGGTGTATCAGTTCACCCAGTCACTACAAAGATACAGGCGTCCTTCCTAACTCAGTTGTCAGAGAGGAAAGAAACCGCTCAGGGATTTCAACATGAGGCCAATGGTGACTTTAAAACAGTTAATGGCTATGAAAGGAGTTTAATGGCTGTGATAGGAGAGAACTGAGAATGGATCAACGACATTATAGTTACTCCACAATATTAACCTAAATTAATTGACAATGTGAAAAGAAGGAAGCCTGAACAGAATACAAATAGTCCAAAACATGCATCCTGTTTGCAATAAGGCACTAAAGTAATACTGCAAAAAATGTGGCAAGGAAATGCACTTTATGTCCTGAATATAAAGTGTTATGTTTGGGACAAATCCCCAAAAACATATCACAGGAAAAATCCTAGAGCAAAACCTGGTTCAGTCTGCTTTCCAACAGACACTGGGAGACAAATTCACCTTTCAGTGGGACAATAATGTAAAACACTAGGCCAAATATACACTGGAGTTACTTACCAAGACAACATTGAATGTTCCTGAGTGGCCTAGTTACAGTTTTGACTTAAATCAGCGTGAAAATCTATCGCAAGACGTGAAAATGTCTGTCTAGCAATGACCAACAACCAACCTGAAAGAGCTTGGAGAACATTTTTTTTTTTTTTAATATTGTACAGTCCAGGTGTGCAAAGCTCTTAGAGACTTACCTAGAAAGGCTCACAGTTGTAATCGCTGCCAAAGTCGATTCTAACATGACAGAGAGTTGAATACTTATGTAATCAAGACATATTAGTTACATTTTTCATATTTTTTAAACAAATTTTAGAATTGTTCTTCCACTTTGACAGAGTATTTTGTGTAGATAGTTGTCAAAAAATGACAATTAAATCCATTGTAAAACAACAATTTTACTATTTTGAAATAGTTGTGTGGTATGAATACTTTCTGAAGGCACTGTATGTGAGAATCCTATTCATTGACTACAGCTCAGCATTCAACACCATAGTGCTCTCCAAGCTCATCACTTGGCTAAGGACCCTGGGAGTGAACACCTCCCTCTGCAACTGGATCCTGGACTTCCTGATGGGCCGCCCCCAGGGGTTGAGGGTAGGCAACAACACATCCGCCACGCTGACCCTCAACACAGGGTCCCTTCAGGGGTGCGTGCTCAGTCCCCTTCTGTACTCCTTGTTCACTCAAGACTGAGTGGCTGCGCACGATTCCAACACCATCATTAAGTTTTCTGACGACACAACAGTGGTAGGCCTGATCACGAACTATGATGAGACAGCCTATAGGGAGGAGATCAGAGACCTGGCCGTGTGGTGCCAGGACAGCAACCTCTCCCTCAACGTCAACAAGACAAAGGAGCTGATTGTGGACTACAGGAAACGGAGGGCCAAGCACGCCCCCATCCACATCGACGGGGCTGTAGTGGAGCGGGTCGAGAGCTTGAAGTTCTTTGGTGTCCACATCCCTAAAGAACAATCAGGTTCCAAACACACCAACACAGTCGTGAAGAGGGCACGACAACGCCTCTTCCCCCTCAGGAGGCATAAAAAATGTGATCCTCAAAAAGTTTAACAGCCACACCTTTGAGAGCATCTTGACTGGTTGCATCACCGCTTGGTATGGCAACTGCTTTGCATTTGACCGCAAGGCGCTACAGAGGGTAGTGCGTACGGCCGAGTACATCACTTGGGCTGAGCTCCCTGCCATCCAGGACCTCCATTCCAGGGGGTATCAGAGGAAGCACTGCCCAAGTCAGACTGTTCTTTCTGCTACCACATGGCAAGCAGAACCAACAGGACCATGATCAGCTTCTAGCCCAAGCCATAAGACTACTAAATAATTCAATAAATAGCTACCTGGACCATCTGCATTGACCCTTTTTGCACTACTCTTTGGACTGCCGCATCTGTTTAATATCTTTCCTGTTGCCTAGTTACTCTTAACTGTACATATCTACCTTGTACCCCTCCACATTGACGCTGTACTGGTACCCCGTGATACACAAATACTCATTGTGTATTTACAGTTGAAGTCAGAAGTTTACATACACCTTAGTCAAATACATTTAAACTCAGTTTTTCACAATTCCTGACATTCAATCCTAGTAAAAATTCACTGTCTAAGGTCAGTTAGGATCACCACTTTATTTTAAGAATGTGAAATGTCAGAATAATAATAGAGAGAATGATTTATTTCATCTTTTATTTATTTCATCACATTCCCAGTGGGTCAGAAGTTTACGTTCACTTAATTAGTATTTGGTAGGATTGCCTTTAAATGTTTTAACTTGGGTGAAACGTTTCGGGTAGCCTTCAATCTTATGTAGCTACATTTGAAAATGCGTTTTTTTACATTGGATAAAAGTAGAGACTCTGAGCTATAAAATTGTATATTATACACTGCAGGAACAATAGGAAGGTAATTCTGCTTTGAAAGATGATAAACTTGTAACTCCACTTTTGAGAAAATGGCCTGTGAATATTTTGGTACACCTTCTTGGTCTACACCCATTCAGCATCATTCATACCCTCTTAAGCCTTAGCCCCACCCATCTCTCTAAGGATTCACATGTGAGGCCACGTGCTAAACAGAGAGAATAATGTAGTGTAGTAAACAACCAAGGATTTCAAGTCTAAAATTGGTGAAAGTAGTATCAAAAAGTAGTAGTAAAAATACATTTTATTAGTGCAGGTCATGTTGTTCTTCACATTACCATCTCTGATAAACACACACTACATCAAATAAATTTGTCACATGCACAGGATACAGCAAGTGTAAACGGTACAGTGAAATGGTTACTTGCATAGTCTTTTGTTTAGAGATGTTGCTAGCTAGCTAAACAATTAACCATAATCCCATACTACAATGCACCATGCATGAATCTGCAGGTCGCTAAAGGTAGCCAACTAGGTTCAATGTTAACTAGCTAGCTAACATTAGGCTATAACTAGCAATGCAAATAGCTTTCTGAGATACAAATAATATTACTACACAGATCATTCACATAACGTTAGATAGCGAGCATCCAGCTAACAATAGCTAGCTAGTTAACAGTACTCTTTAACTTGTAAGAAAACAACTTTCTGACCAAATTAGAAACTTAAAATACCTGAAAGTGTAGCTCTTACCTGTATACATGAACGATTCTCCCTCTCTGTCATGGATGCTATAGGTGCCCTTAGTTTTTAAAGATATAATCCGGAGACAGGTGTTTCATACAACAGCCTTCTGTGTTCTCTTTTTGACTCTCTCTGTATTTGGCAATCATCTCTCTTCCACCAGGCATTCCACTGATTTCAAAACTCGGTCAACTTCTTCCATGACAACAACACTGTTGATGGCCGTTTCTTCCCCGTCAGTGACATCGGAAGACTCTACAGTGTCTCGTTCAATTCAAATCAGCTGATTAATTTTCAGAGTCAGAGTCAGCATGGCACGATCGTCTTCCAGAAAGTAGTCCCATCACAACTCTTTCCCTCTGATCTTTGTCGATAGCGCCTGTTAACTTCAAGGCAGCAATGTTGAAAGCAGTAGCAACACTTTTTCAATTTTTCATGATATAGATGGAAAGGATTCTCTACAGTTCATTTGACACTTGGATCTTGGGTACAGAAGGTGCAAACATTACAGTGTTATTTGCAATCAAACGCCTGAATTTTCTCCATCTCCTTAGCTATCACATACTGACCAGCTCATGTTATAGACAGAAGTTTGCTACATGGCAGACCAGTCCGAACTCATCTCTTGGCATGTCCAGCCCATCCATTATCTCAGCTAATCATGGCTAGCGGGAATGTTCCTGTATTCATCTGTGGCTAAACCAACTAGGCTCGTAATTTAACAATGTTAATCGTATTTATAGATGGCATACACATTTGTTATTAAGGCACATGAAAGTTCACATGTTCCAGAAGGTATTTCTACCCAAAAACATTTTGATAAAAAAAAAAAAAATTCAAATGCCTCTCCTGTGAGGCAGTGATGTGCATCATAGCTTCTTGAAACGGGTCACATTTTACTGTTTGTCTACACCTGTTGTTTACGAAGCAACCAAAGACAAATATATTTTTTTATTTTTTTTATTCAGACTTCAAACACCACTCACATCCATAGAACTTCATACAGTATTGTGTTTAATGCAAAGTACTAAATGACAGACAACTGGTAGAGAACATTTGGTAAAGCATGACCCTTGTAACGCCAGGGTCATGAGTTTGATTCCCACTAGGGTCACCCATATAAAAATGTATGTACACACTACTTGTAAGGGGCAGTAGGTAGGCTAGTAGTTAGAGCTTTGAGCCTGTAACCGAAAGGTTGCTAGATTGAATCCCCAAGCTGATAAGGTAACAATCTGTCGCTCTGCCCCTGAACAAGGCAGTTAAGCCACTGTTCCCCGGGTGCCGAAGACATGGATGTCAATTTATAATTTATGGCAGCACCCCCCCCCCCCCCCCCCCCCGCACCTCTCTGATTCAGAGGGGTTGGGTTAAATGCGGAAGACACATTTCAGTTGAATGCATTCAGTTGTACAGCTGACTAGGTATCACCCTTTTCCCTAAGTCGCTTTGGATAAATGCGTCTGCTACATGGCATATATTATTAGGCTTATATAGTATAGAACACCAAATACAGTACAATGTTATCTGTCCCTTATGAACAGTAGTGTCTGAACGATTTCTTAACGTCCACTGTAACCTCAGAGAGAGGTCTTTAAACCCAATGGATATCTAAAGTACTCCTCAGTCCTCAGATCAGCTAGTAATTAACAGCGTAATTACTGGCTGGGGCTGAGGTTAAGCATAGAGTTAAAGGTTGGACCAGCACACACAGTTTAATATGTCGATCCTCTTAGCTATTATCCTTTCTTTCTTTGTACAAGGTTTTACTTCAGAGAGGAGAAGAATACATTACACAAAGCCCCCTGGCAATTACTCCTCAATGATTACCCCTCGATGATATAACCATAGTCCATTTTGATTCATCTGAAATCCCCTTAGTTTGTTTTCTGTCCAACAGCCAGGCCTGGGACTCGGGCTCTAGCTAATTACCATGCAAGTTTAATTTTCTCCCTTAACCAAAAAAGTGCCTACATTTTTACTGGCTGAGGGAGAGAGAGAGAGAGGGAGGGAGAGAGAGAGAGAGAGAGAGAGAGGGAGAAAACAACCTCCCTGAGAAATAACAGACAAGGGGAAAAGGAGGGTCGGGGTCAGAGTGGGTGGTGGTAGACGGTTAATGGTGTTGAATAAAGGAACATTTATTTTTGTTCTCCGGCCTGTAACAGCCCTAGCAGGAAATGGCTCCGTCCCTTGATCGGGAGCAAATCCTATTAACTTACAGTGCTCTCACTCAGCGTAATGGCCTACACCTTGAGACTATAGGGGAGAGAGAGAGAGCACTTTTGGAGGGATAGAGAGAGGGGGGGGGGGGGGGGTTTGCAAAGACTAATCAAGTCAGACAATCTGCTCATTGCTCAGCCAGAGCAGAGCAGAGCAACACGAAGTGCGGATGTTGATATCACTAGCTCATTCCCAACAGGCTCCTTCACACGTTCCTAACCCATCTACGGGGGGGGGGGGGGGGGGGGGGAGATCAGTGAGCAGATCAGTTCAACATCGGGTTATTCCAGCCCCTGAGAATTGTAAAGCGATCCCTGAACAGCTTTTGCTTTCTCAGGAATGATCAGAGCTGTCAGACCTGGCTTGTACACTGTACACTGGAGAAGCTGTGCTAGCCAGGACGAGCCAGGACGAGCCAACTCCAGGGGCCACCATTCATTCAGAGCCAATAGAGAAAAGTGTGTGTGTGTGTGTGTGTGTGTGTGTGTGTGTGTGTGTGTGTGTGTGTATAACTTTTTACAGTACAGTGTGGGGAAGCGCTCTCCAGAGGCCTACAACCAGAGGAATCTCAATATCTCCTTGTAAAAACATTGGTATATCTAGAGTTTATTATGTTCTGTTAGAAATGTAATGTTTGAAAATGGCTGCTCTGGTGTGTGTGTGTGTGTGTGTGTGTGTGTGTGTGTGTGTGTGTGTGTGTGTGTAAAGCTGCTGGCCACACACACACACACACAACACTGGCTACGTCCCCAAATGGCACCCTAAACGTCAAAACTAGTGCACTATGTAGGGAATAAGCTGTGATTTGGGACGCATCCACTGTAATTATTGATAGGACCTCAGGAGAAATGGTAGTGCTGTGTGAAAGTAAAACTCCTTCCAATTAACACTCAAGTATAAAATTAAAATAAAGTGAAAAAGGCTTTGTGGGTGGCGAACAACAGAACTCCCCTTTTAAAGTGCTGCTTATTTCCTCATAAACCTCTCACTGTTAGAAATTGATGCCTCTTTAACCAGCAGCCTATGGGGAACAGTGGGTTCAAAGACTTATTTGAAATCTTTCATCTACTTTGAGCATTTAGCCTGCCTGGACTGCCAGATGGGCGGGGTTTGCAGTTTGGGGACAATTCAATTGGTCCGTTAAGCCCAGGCAAGCTCAATCGAGCCCAGATAAAGTATTTTAAATACTTGTTGAACCCAGGTCTGCTTAAACCACTTGGTAGAGTGTGTGTGGAGTAGTTTATCAAAGGTAACACCAACATGGGCTGTGCTAGACCAAATGGCACCCTATTCTTTATGGGCTCTGGATCAAAACAGGTGCACCGTATAGGTAATAGGATCCCATTTGGAACACACAACTTGACATCATAGTGTTGTTGAACACTACATGATTCTGTAAGCCCCAGTCTGGCCTGCTTCATAAATCCATGTTCAGTGACATGCTGTCTCTCCCGTCAGTGTCAGCCCTTGTGTCGGCTGTCTGTCACAACTGCTGTTGGTCTTTATGTCTACAGAGTCACACTGGTGCTTCTGTCAGACGGAATTTACCACCCGCAATATAAAGTGTACTGTACCATGGGACTGACTGTTGTTGGAAGATGTTGTACATAGCAACAACTCAATTCACTACATGTTTTTTTTTGGCAAAGAATTAGCGAGATGTCCTTATGATTTGTAAAATATAAAATACATGTACAGCAGTTTAATCTGTTGTAGGCTTGTTCTTTAGAATCATGTTTCATCTGTTGTAGACTTGTTCTTTAGAATCATGTTTCATCTGTTGTAGACTTGTTCTTTAGAATCATGTTTCATCTGTTGTAGACTTGTTCTTTAGGATCATGTTTCATCTGTTGTAGGCTTGTTCTTTAGGATCATGTTTCATCTGTTGTAGACTTGTTCTTTAGAATCATGTTTCATCTGTTGTAGACTTGTTCTTTAGAATCATGTTTCATCTGTTGTAGACTTGTTCTTTAGAATCATGTTTCATCTGTTGTAGACTTGTTCTTTAGAATCATGTTTCATCTGTTGTAGACTTGTTCTTTAGGATCATGTTTCATCTGTTGTAGACTTGTTCTTTAGAATCATGTTTCATCTGTTGTAGACTTGTTCTTTAGGATCATGTTTCATCTGTTGTAGACTTGTTCTTTAGAATCATGTTTCATCTGTTGTAGACTTGTTCTTTAGGATCATGTTTCATCTGTTGTAGGCTTGCTCTAGGATCTAGGCCTGGGTAACTGTAAAGCAGCTTTGTCACAACTACTGATGTAAAAAGGGCTTTATGAAATACATTTGATTAAATAATTTGATTGGCTGTCTACACTGATAGGCTTATCGCCTAGTTGTGGGGGTGGAAAACTAAATTAAATGCCTCTTTTGTGGAAGAAGTCAAGCAGATTCTTTGAATATTAAAGACATTCTCACCGCGTGTTCATTTGCATGTTAAGGGAGCGTTCGTTAACCTTGTTTTGACTCCCATCTCCTTAGCAATTAAAATAATATGTCCTAATTAGAATTTTAATGCACCGCTGTGAGATGTTTTATAATTGTTGCCTGAATTCTCTCCGGTGATTTTCACTCTCTTTTCCTGCATCTTTGCTAAACTTGTCTCTTTGCAAGATGAATTCATGGATGATGAGATCACAGCTATAATCAGGTTGGAGTTTGTCTGTCTGTCTGTCTGTCTGTCTGTCTGTCTGTCTGTCTGTCTGTCTGTCTGTCTGTCTGTCTGCAAGATATCTTACTCCCCACATGCATCTGTCAAGCTTTCCATATCTAGAGGAATGCTTGAGTAGGGCCCTTGTTCAACTCATCTGGGTGGTAAATTCAAGTGTAAAATGCTGTAGCCTAAGTCTTCACTGCAGGTTGTCTGTTTTAGTGATTTGGTTGATGTCTTGTGAAACATTTCTGTTGGAAAACGTTTCTTTGTAAAAAAAAAAGTAGGTATATACGCGTATACCATTCATATACATTTTCATTACAACATTACTAAGAAGTAATAGGGTTCATTTTAACTGGCCCAAAGATATAGGCTATTAGTGGTGCTTAATTACCACAGTCCAAGGGTGGATTACGGCAAATTAGTTCAAATTAGCACAAGACACCAGTGGGCGTAAATCTTATTTTATAAACACTCTCACTGCCCTGCTGTTCAGGGTGATCTGTCCTGGTATAACTTCACTCTGAAACACCCTCACTGTCTCTGTTCAGGGTGATCTGTCCTGGTATAACTTCACTCTGAAACACTCTCACTGCCTCTGTTCAGGGTGATCTGTCCTGGTATAACTTCACTCTGAAACACTCTCACTGCCCTGCTGTTCAGGGTGATCTGTCCTGGTATAACTTCACGCTAAAACACTCTCACTGCCTCTGTTCAGGGTGATCTGTCCTGGTATAACTTCACGCTAAAACACATTCACTGCCCTGCTGTTCAGGGTGATCTGTCCTGGTTTAACTTCACTCTGAAACACCCTCACTGCCTCTGTTCAGGGTGATCTGTCCTGGTATAACTTCACTCTGAAACACCCTCACTGCCCTGCTGTTCAGGGTGATCTGTCCTGGTATAACTTCACTCTGAAACACCCTCACTGCCCTGCTGTTCAGGGTGATCTGTCCTGGTATAACTTCACGCTAAAACACTCTCACTGCCTCTGTTCAGGGTGATCTGTCCTGGTTTAACTTCACTCTGAAACACCCTCACTGCCTCTGTTCAGGGTGATCTGTCCTGGTATAACTTCACTCTCTCTGGTATGCAGGTGTGTCAAGGCCTAGACACAGCCAAGACACACAGTCTAGATACAGCCTAGACACACAGCCTAGATACAGCCTAGACACACAGCCTAGACACACAGCCTAGCCACACAGCCTAGACACACAGCCTAGCCACACAGCCTAGACACACAGCCTAGACACATCCTAGATACAGCCTAGACACACAGCCTAGACACACAGCCTAGACACACAGCCTAGACACAGCCTAGACACAGCCTAGACACACAGCCTAGACACACAGCCTAAACACACAGCCTAGATACAGCCTAGACACACAGCCTAGACACACAGCCTAGACACACAGCCTAGATACAGCCGAGATACAGCCTAGACACACAGCCTAGACACACAGCCTAGACACAGCCTAGACACACAGCCTAGACACACAGCCTAAACACACAGCCTAGATACAGCCTAGACACACAGCCTAGACACACAGCCTAGACACACAGCCTAGACTCAGCCGAGATACAGCCTAGACACACAGCCTAGACACAGCCTAGACACACAGCCTAGACACACAGCCTAGACACATCCTAGACACACAGCCTAGACACAGCCTAGACACACAGCCTAGAGACACAGCCTAGACACAGCCTAGACACACAGCCTAGATACACAGCCTAGACACACAGCCTAGATACAGCCTAGACACTAAATACATCCTGGCTGTCAATATAATGTATGTGACATCCCATTACTCATCTCTGAGCGGAGTGCTGATATGTTGTAAACCATCACACTGCTCTTTATTAATTGGGATTTAATTTCTCCTCCACGCTTTAATTTTTACCCCCCCCCTTCTCTGTCTCTCTCTCTGTCACTCTTTCTCTCTTTCTCTCTCTCTTCATCCCTCCCCTGGAGATGAACAAACCAGGCAGCACTAATAAACAGTGGTGTGAAGTCGTACAGCGGCGACACACATACACAGACAACCGATGTGATCAATTATCAAGTGGCAGATTGTCTTTAATTAGGGTCAAAGTATTGAGTTAGCTGGGCTGGCTGGGCTGGGGGAGGCTGAAGAGAGGGAACAGCCTGGTGTAAACCAACCTCATTCCAGCGCAGTGATTCACTTCTCAGGAGCACTAATCTTCACAGTGTTTACACCATACATTTGTTTATGTGGTGACATATCGAGTGGAGGAATGGTTCGTATGACAGAGCCAGAGAGCCTGTTTATTTTTTTCTATTTATCTCTCTACACCTCCCCCCATCGAAGAGACTGTCTGTCTAACTGCCTAGATGTCTAGCTGTCTAGCTGCCTAGCTGTCTATCTGCCTAGCTGTCTAGCTGCTGAAGAGGCTAGCTGTCTAGCTGCTGAAGAGGCTAGCTGTCTAGCTGTCTAGCTGCTGAAGAGGCTAGCTGTCTAGCTGCTGAAGAGGCTAGCTGTCTAGCTGCTGAAGAGTCTAGCTGTCTAGCTGCTGAAGAGGCTAGCTGTCTAGCTGTCTAGCTATCTAGCTATCTAGCTGTCTAGCTGCTGAAGAGGCTAGCTGTCTAGCTGCTGAAGAGGCTAGCTGTCTAGCTGTCTAGCTATCTAGCTATCTAGCTGTCTAGCTGCTGAAGAGGCTAGCTGTCTAGCTGCTGAAGAGGCTAGCTGTCTAGCTGTCTAGCTATCTAGCTATCTAGCTGTCTAGCTGTCTAGCTGCTGAAGAGGCTAGCTGTCTAGCTGCTGAAGAGGCTAGCTGTCTAGCTGTCTAGCTGCTGAAGAGGCTAGCTGTCTAGCTGTCTAGCTGCCTAGCTATCTAGCTGCCTAGTTACCTAGCTGCCTAGTTACCTAGCTGTCTAGCTGCCTAGCTGTCTAGCTGTCTAGCTGTCTAGCTGTCTAGCTGCCTAGTTACCTAGCTGTCTAGCTGCCTAGCTGCCTAGTTACCTAGCTGTCTAGCTGCCTAGTTACCTAGCTGTCTAGCTGCCTAGCTACCTAGCTGTCTAGCTGCCTAGCTGCCTAGCTGCCTAGCTGTCTAGCTGCCTAGCTATCTAGCTGTCTAGCTGCCTAGTTACCTAGCTGTCTAGCTGCCTAGCTGCCTAGCTGTCTAGCTGCCTAGTTACCTAGCTGTCTAGCTGCCTAGCTGCCTAGTTACCTAGCTGTCTAGCTGTCTAGCTGCCTAGCTGCCTAGCTGTCTAGCTGCCTAGCTGTCTAGCTGCCTAGTTGTCTAGCTGTCTAGCTGTCTAGTTGCTGAAGAGGCTAGCTGCCTAGCTGTCTAGTTGCTGAAGAGGCTAGCTGTCTAGCTGCCTAGCTGTCTAGCTGTCTAGCTGTCTAGCTGTCTAGTTGCTGAAGAGGCTAGCTGTCTAGCTGTCTAGTTGCTGAAGAGGCTAGCTGTCTAGCTGTCTAGCTGCCTAGCTGCTGAAGAGGCTGACTGTCTGTCTAGCTGTCTAGCTGCTGAAGAGGCTAGCTGTCTAGCTGCCTAGCTGTCTAGCTGTCTAGTTGCTGAAGAGGCTAGCTGTCTAGCTGTCTAGCTGCCTAGCTGCTGAAGAGGCTGACTGTCTGTCTAGCTGTCTAGCTGCTGAAGAGGCTAGCTGTCTAGCTGCCTAGCTGTCTAGCTGTCTAGCTGTCTAGGTGTCTAGTTGCTGAAGAGGCTAGCTGTCTAGCTGTCTAGCTGCCTAGCTGCTGAAGAGGCTGACTGTCTGTCTAGCTGTCTAGCTGCTGAAGAGGCTAGCTGTCTAGCTGCCTAGCTGCTGAAGAGGCTAGCTGTCTAGCTGCCTAGCTGCTGAAGATGCTAGCTGTCTAGCTGCCTAGCTGTCTAGCTGTCTAGCTGCCCAGCTGCATAGCTGCTGAAGAGGCTAGCTGTCTAGCTGCTGAAGAGGCTGACTGTCTATCTAGCTGCCTAGCTGCCTAGCTGTCTAGCTGCCTAGCTGCTGAAGAGGCTGACTGCCTGCCTAGCTGCTGAAGAGGCTAGCTGTCTAGCTGCTGAAGAGGCTAGCTGTCTAGCTGCTGAAGAGGCTAGCTGCCTAGCTGTCTAGCTGCCTAGCTGCTGAAGAGGCTAGCTGCCTAGCTGCTGAAGAGGCTAGCTGTCTAGCTGCTGAAGAGGCTGACTTCCTGCCTAGCTGCTGAAGAGGCTAGCTGTCTAGCTGCTGAAGAGGCTAGCTGTCTAGCTGTCTAGTTGCTGAAGAGGCTAGCTGTCTAGCTGTCTAGCTGCCTAGCTGCTGAAGAGGCTGACTGTCTGTCTAGCTGTCTAGCTGCTGAAGAGGCTAGCTGTCTAGCTGCCTAGCTGTCTAGCTGTCTAGTTGCTGAAGAGGCTAGCTGTCTAGATGTCTAACTACCTAGCTGCTGAAGAGGCTGACTGTCTGTCTAGCTGTCTAGCTGCTGAAGAGGCTAGCTGTCTAGCTGCCTAGCTGTCTAGCTGTCTAGGTGTCTAGTTGCTGAAGAGGCTAGCTGTCTAGCTGTCTAGCTGCCTAGCTGCTGAAGAGGCTGACTGTCTGTCTAGCTGTCTAGCTGCTGAAGAGGCTAGCTGTCTAGCTGCCTAGCTGCTGAAGAGGCTAGCTGTCTAGCTGCCTAGCTGCTGAAGATGCTAGCTGTCTAGCTGCCTAGCTGTCTAGCTGTCTAGCTGCCCAGCTGCATAGCTGCTGAAGAGGCTAGCTGTCTAGCTGCTGAAGAGGCTGACTGTCTATCTAGCTGCCTAGCTGCCTAGCTGTCTAGCTGCCTAGCTGCTGAAGAGGCTGACTGCCTGCCTAGCTGCTGAAGAGGCTAGCTGTCTAGCTGCTGAAGAGGCTAGCTGCCTAGCTGCCTAGCTGCTGAAGAGGCTAGCTGCCTAGCTGCTGAAGAGGCTAGCTGTCTAGCTGCTGAAGAGGCTGACTTCCTGCCTAGCTGCTGAAGAGGCTAGCTGTCTAGCTGCTGAAGAGGCTAGCTGCCTAGCTGTCTAGCTGCCTAGCTGCCGAAGAGCCTAGCTGCCTAGCTGCCGAAGAAGATAGCTGTCTCTGTCTAGCTGCTGAAGAGGCTAGCTGTCTAGCTGTTGAAGAGGCTAGCTGCTGAAGTGGCTGGCTGTCTGCTTGGCCTTTTTTGTTGTGGAGTCTGGAGAGAGAAGAAGCAGCACAGTCTCCTCGTTAAAGCCGCACCCCATCTGCCCAACGAACAACATACTGTAATTAGACAATTACGTTTCCAAGGATCCCTCATTCATTTCTTAGTTCTTGGCAATTTCACACCCAAAAGGGGTCTCAGCTTTATTTTCTTTGGAGTTTTTCTAACCATTTACTCCCTGGTCATGTTGCTTTGTGTGGTATTTATATTGTGGTATTGTCCTGTTCAACATTATATATACAAAAGTATGTGGACACCCCTTAAAATGAGTGGATTCGGCTATTTCAGCCACACCAGTTGCTGACAGGTGTATAAAATCGAGCACACAGACATGCAATCCCCATAGACAAACATTGGCAGTAGAATGGCCTTACTGAAGAGCTCAGCGACTTTCAATGTGGTACCATCATAGGATGCCACCTTTCCAACAAGTCAGTTCCTAAAATTTCTGCCCTGCTAGAGCTTCCTCAGTGAACTGTAAGTTCTGTTGTTGTGAAGTGGAAATGTCTAGGAGCAACAACGGCTCAGCCGTGAAGTGGTAGGCCACACAAGCTCACAGAACGGGACTACGGACTGCTGAAATGCGTAACACTCATCTGTCCTCGGTTACAACACTCAATACCAAGTTCCAAACTGCCTCTGGAAGCAACGTCAGCACAATAACTGTTTGTCGGGAGCTTCATAAAATGGGGTTCCATGGCTGAGCAGCCGTGCACACAAGCCTAAGATCACCATGCGCAATGCCAAGCATTGGCTGGAGCGGTGTAAAGCTTGCCCACATTGGGCTCTGGAGCAGTAAAAACGGGTTCTCTGGAGTGATGAATCATGCTTCATTACCTGGCAGTCTGACAGACAAATCTGGGTTTGGCAGATGCCAGGAGAACTCTACCTGCCCCAATGCAGAGTGCCAACTGTAACGTTTGGTGGAGGAGAAATAATGGTCTGGGATTGTTTTTCATGGTTCAGTCCAGGCCCCTTACTGTAGTTCCAGCGAAGGGAAATATTAATGCTACAGCATAAAATGACATTCTAGACTATTCTGTGCTTCCAACTTTGTGTCAACACTTTGGGACCCTTTCCTGTTTCAGCATGACAATGCCTCCGTGCACAAAGTGAGGTCCATACAGAAAAGGTTTGTCGAGATCGGCGTGGAAGAACTTTACTGGCATGCACAGAGCCCTGACCTCAACCCCATCGAACACCTTTGGAATGAATTGGAACGCCGACTGAAAGCCAGGCCTAATCGCCCAACATCAGTGCCCGACCTCACTAATGCCCTTTTGCTGAATGGAAGCAAATCCCCGCAGCAATGTTCCAACATCTAGTGGAAAGCCTTCCTCGAAGAGTGGAGGCTGTTATAGCAGCAAAGGGGGGACCAACTTCATATAATGCCCATAATTTTGGAATTAGATGTTTTATGAGCAGGTGTACACATACTTTTGTTCATGTAGTGTATATAGTCAAAGGGCACAGGGACTGTTGGATGTTTTATCATTGGAAATGGAAGCCAGGAACTGATCTGTAATATCTCTATAGGTAATGGATGGCACCTGGATAGTGTGCATTACATAGGAAGGATATGCACACACACTTATGACAAGTGTTACAACGCATTATAACCGCATCGTAATGCATTATACCTACAGGGCGATTTGATTAGAGCCATCATACGTGTCCTCCCATACGTTAGTAGAGGACGTTGACATGGGCTGTGGGGTCTGCTTGAGGCTGGTGGAATTGTGGTCTCTGCACGTTGGCTGGTTCTCTTGGCTGGTTGTCTATAGAGCCTTGCTTGCTCTGGATGCTGGTTTACTCAGGAAGCTGGTTTACTCTGGATGCTGGTTTACTCTGGATGCTGGTTTACTCTGGATGCTGGTTTACTCTGGATTCTGGTTTACTCTGGATTCTGGTTTACTCTGGATGCTGGTTTACTCTGGATGCTGGTTTACTCAGGAAGCTGGTTTACTCTGGATGCTGGTTTACTCTGGATGCTGGTTTACTCTGGATTCTGGTTTACTCTGGATTCTGGTTTACTCTGGATGCTGGTTTACTCTGGATGCTGGTTTACTCTGGAAGCTGGTTTACTCTGGATGCTGGTTTACTCTGGAATCTGCCTGGTTCTCAAGGCTTAAGGGGTGTGGAGACTTGCTGGCTGTGGAGGCTTTCTGGCTGTGAAGGTTTGCTGGCTGTGGCTCGGTTGCTCTGGAGGCTTTAATAAAATATATCAGCTGTTGTGTATATTAAATTTGTTTTATTTGATGACTTTATTATTTCATTCCAAGTCATCATCTTATCTCTATAGTGCTGTTGCCTATGCTGTCTGACAAAATCACTATTTTTGTAGTTTTTCAATGTAAATAAGGCAATACTTCTATGAATACCAACTATCAATTACTTAGATCATGTATTATCAGGTAGAGATACCTGATACCCGTCATGGTCGCGCATTCTTCTGTCTCTTCCATAGCAGGTGTAAAAGAAACACAGACCGGACAAGTAGATGCGCAATTGATTGGGATCATTGTTGTTAATTACCGCGTTTTATGCATTAAACGTGTTAATTCTTGATTATGAGTTAGGTGAAGGAGTCAAGTGCAGGAGAGCAGAGATGTCCAAGGAGCGTCTTTTAATAGGCAAGTCCACAACAAAAAGACAGGTACAATACCAATGACAACGCCCACGACAAAAAGAGAATACAGTTACTCACGGAAGGAGGAAAAAACAACGCTCCTCAAACTTATACACAATCGGTATATACGTGAAATAAACTGAGCCACAACCTCAACGAGCAACCTGAGACAAATAATCCCGCACAAACCTAAGCAGGCAAAAGGGGTAAAATATACACACAGAAATTAAAGCAAATGAAACCAGGTGTGAAAAAACCAAAGACAAAACAAACGGAAAAAGAAACCACCCTCGGTGGAAGTCGTGACAAAACTATGTAAAATATTGGCCTGTTGGAAACTACAACCTACATCACACAGTTCAGGCTGGATCTGATTTATCTCTAGAGAAACTGTGCAATGTGCTCATTGAGCTCAGAGGGAAAAAAAACCAGAATTAAATGGAATTCAAATAACTGACGTCGGTCAATTAGTTGTTTAAAAGTAAATAACCAACATTTCGGTTAATCACTCAGCACTACTGTCTACATACCCAACTACCTCTTGTATCATGTCTGTATGGGCTGAGTTATCCACCTCTGTCTAGTGTACTAGATAAAAATATAGAGATTTTTTAATTTAACCTTTATTTAACTAGGCAATTCAGTTAAGAACAAAATATTATTTACAATGACAGCCTACACCAGCCAAACCTGGGTCAATTGCGCACTGCCCTATGGGACTCCCAATCACAGCCAGTTGTGATTCAGCCAGGATTCGAACCAGGATCTCTATAGTGACACCTCTAGCACTTAGACCACTGCGCCACTCGGGAGCCCAAAGCCCTTCATGTTTCTGTATCTTGGCGAAGGCGTAGTAAATGTTGAGAGGGCAAAGCTGGGGTCGTTGCGTATCCTTGCTTCATTACGAATGAGTGAACAAGACAATGAAAAAGGTGGAAAGGCAATAGAATGCCTTTGCTTGTAGCTTGATCCTTGTGATATCATTTTCTCTTGGAGGCTGATGGGGAGCCTTTCAACGATGGGATTGATCCCGCAGTGTCGAGGTAGGAAAGACCAGTTAAGTATTCCTCCGCTTTGACTGCTTCCACCTCTAACATCAGGTCTCGAAGTCTCTGGTGGTCTGTGCTTGAAGTCCTCTGGAAGTTGTCGATTTTGAAGAAGCGAGCTGCCTCGATCCCCTCTGGAGCGCCGTAGCACTGGGTACTAACCTTATTCTTTTGGCATGTTCTGAAGACTCGGGGTCAAGCCACTAAGACAGCAGGTCAAGCTCTTCACTGAGTTTCAGATCTAGTCCTTCAGTGGCGTTGCAGAAGGTAGACTTCCATGCCCAATAGTTCTCTGGCTTGTCGTAAAATCTTGTGAGGCTGGCTATCATAAGGTCACAACGTGTCATGTATTTAGCAAGGTCGAACATGGCAGATGTTTCCTGGGAGGTTCTCTTGAGGGATAAGTGTTTTGTATTGGTAACTGGTGTGTGTTGTGGGAAGCCTTCACCTCTATTTCACAGAGGAGGATTCTGAGGTTTATCAGCCTGACAGGTGGTTTCAGTTAGACTGACTAGCTGGGGGTGATGGGGAGATTGATCCTTGGGTAAGAGAATAGAGGGCTTGCAGTATGTTGAGTAGATGTGTAAAATAAATTAGATCCAGCTCAGGGCTCCATTTAGTTTGCTAACATGCTATCTAAGAGGCTAGATGTCAAGATCAAGCTTCTTGTATACAGCAGAAACATTCAATCCCCTCCTGGATCAAGATTAGTCTGCGTATCAGTCTCTTTAGCTAACATTCCACTCTTTGTCATTGGCAAAGAGACTGGCCTTTTGGCAATCCCAACGTTCAATATGCGCTGGATTAACTGCGGAGTTGCTCATTGGTTGTTGGAAATAACAATAATATTTTCCATGACAACGTGGAGCCTCGAAAATAAAATTACAATTTTTAACGAAGTCAAAAACAAATCTTTAGCTGTTAGCTAAGTCAGTGTTTTGAGGCTTGTCTATATGTATATACTGTATTCTATTCTCCTGTATTTTAGTCAATGACAGTCCAACATTGCTTGTCCTGATATTTATATATTACTTAATTCCATTCTTTTTCTTTTAGATTTGAGTATTGTTGTGAATTGTTAGATACTACTGCACTGTTGGAGCATCTGCTAAATATGTGTATGTTACCAACATTTGATTTGATTTGAAAATCTAAGCAAATAAGTTTTGTGGTTGAAATTGCAGTATGTATTTAGTTTGAGAATTTAGATGTGGGGTAGCAACTTTCGTCTGGAGAAAAAACAAATGGCTGCTTAGCAACGGGATACCAACGTATTCTGTGGAGAGAAAAAAAAGTGATAGTTCCAGTATTTGCATAATCGTTGTGATTGGAGGATAGCTGTGAGGGTGATTAAATCAAGATCAAATCCACTGTTCTCCTTGAGCTCATTAATGATAGAATGTTCATATTTGAAGATGGAAGAAAGGCCAGTCTCTTTGGCACATGACATGGAGTACAGGCAGTGGATTAGCTAAAGAGACTGGTACCCAGTCTAGATCAAGATCCCTGTTGCCTAAATTGTTTTGTGTATACATTTTATTATATATATATTATATATATATATATATATATATATATATATATATATATATATATATATATATATATATATAACATTTTGATGTCTTCACTATTATTCTAAAATGTAGCAAATAGTAAAAATTAAGAAAAACCCTTGAATGAGTAAGTGTGTCCAAAACTTTGACTGGTACTGTATATATTTTTTTTATAGCGCGCCTTGTGTGCACATTCGGCAATATATTTTACCCTGGTATGAACAAAAGTGGTATGATGGTTGAAACATCTAAATACCACAAAACCCTATAACAAAGCAGCGATTTTTCAAAATCTGCCATCTGCAATGCCATTTTCACATATGTATTGTGCTGGAGATAATTGTTGCGTTACAAAGTGGGATAAAAATGAATTTAATAGTCTTTTCCTCCCCAATTTCAATCTTGTCTCATCGCTGCAACTTCCCAACGGGCTCTAGAGGCAAAGGTTGAGTCATGCGTCCTCCGAAACACTTATTCACGCTTATTAACTCGCCAAATCACGCTTATTAACACCCGCCAGCTTAACCCAGAAGCACCAATGTGTCGGAGGAAACACCATTCACCTGATGACTGAGGTCAGCCTGCAGGTACCCGGACAACCACAAGGAATCGCTATAGCACGATGAGCCAAGTAAAGTCCCCCCGGCCAAGCCCTCCCCTAACCTGGATGACGCTGGGCCAATTGTGCGCCACTCTGTGGGACTCCCGATCACAGCCGTTTGTGATACAGGGATCAAACCCGGGTCTCTAGTGACGCCTTGCGATGCATTGCCTTAGACCGACGCGCCACTTGGGAGGCCCTTCTTGCCATATATTTTCAAGCAGATTTATGTCAAAACTTTAACTCGGCCAATCAGAAACATTCACTGTCTACTTGGTAAGCAACTCCAGTGTAGATTTGGCCTTGTGTTTTAGGTTATTGTCTTGCTGAAATGGTGAATTCTTCTCCCAGTGGTGGAAAGCTGAACTCTATTATTGTACACAGTGAGTCCATGCAACTTATCATGTGACTTGTTAAAGCAATTTTTTACTCCTGAACTTATTTAGTCTTGCCATAACAAAGGGGTTGAATACTTATTGACTAAAGACGTTTCAGCTTTTTATTTTATGTTAATTTGTAAAAATGTAGTAGAAAAAAAACCATTCCTCATTGACATTAAGGCTATTGTGTGTAGGCCAGTGACAAAACATCTCAATTTAATCCCTTTTAAATTCAGTCTGTAACACAACAAAATGTATAAAAAGTCAAAGAGTGTGAATACATTCTGAAGGCTCTGTATATAAAGCCTATCATGAAAGTTTGGCTACATTTTGTGGTGCCTCCCTCCTTTCAGCATCGGTCTGAACATGAGAGGCTGTAGTCAAAATGCATATTTTATTAGCTACAGGATCATTATTTATGAACGTTTACATATACTTGTGTTTTTCTTAACAGATAGTGTTTTTCTTAACAGATAGTGTTTTTCTTAACAGATAGTGTTTTTCTTAACAGATAGTGTTTTTCGGGTTTCAAATCAATTTAATTGGCTTTTTTGGTTAATGGCCTTCGTGCCCTGGCAGATGGCCTCTGTGCACTGGCAGATGGCCTCTGTGCCCTGGCAGATTGGGCACCTCTGATGGCTTTAGCTTAATTCAAGTGCCCTTTTGAAAGTCGCCCAATATGTGTCCTAAAGTGGTGCTAGTATATTCAATGACCAGCCCAGGAGAAAATAAATCTTAATCATTTGGCAAGAAAGTCTACCTTGCTGGCATCTGACTGAACAAGCTTCTTGACTTAATGGTCCTACCCCCCAATTAACGGCTCACAAAATGGGTCTGCAGTGAGGAGCTTAGTGACTGATTTACAAACCAGCCATTCATCCATTCTTCTACCCACAGTTCAATAACATAAAGGAATGCCACCAGCTTTGAGAAAAACACAAGCATAGGACCTAGGACCTACATGGGAAAAATGGCCACAACATTGAGAAATCTGTAACACTTTATTTGAAGGGTTATGACGTCTTTAATTGCAGTGCTTTTCATATACCAATTGGGTAAATGTGAGACATCTACGGGTTAATCAGTTATCTGACTGGACATTGTGGGCATTGATGTAGCACACATGTCACAGTCCTGTAATACTATACATAGGTAATCTTCCTCATGGCTTGACAAAAGAAAAAACACTTGTTAAAACCTGTTGGCAGCTCGGGGGTAGTATTGAGACATTTTGAAAAAAATATGTGCCCATTTTTAACTGCCTCCTACACCAACTCAGAAGCTAGGATATGCATATTATTAACACATTCGGATAGAAAACACTCTGAATTTTCTAAAACAGTTTGAATGGTGTCTGTAAGTATAACAAAACTCATATTGCAGGCAAAAACCTGTGAAAAATAGATTAAAAAAAATGTTAATTTTGTGACTGTACTATTTAGTGTCATTGTTTTATAGATACCATAGTGAGAAAGGATTCATTTCGCAACACCTACGGCTTCCACTAGATGTCAACGATCTTTATAAAGTTGTTTGAAGCGTCTATGATAAACAGAGAGCAAATTAGAATCCAAGGAAGTTGACATGTCATCACTTCATTTTTTTGCGCCTGCGCATAAATCTGAGAAACGTGAGTTTTGTCTTCATTGTTTATCTCGACATAGGATAGGTTGTGTGAAAATATTACTGATGTTTAACGTTAAAAATGGACCAAAAGATTAATGCTAAACAACATTTGACATGTTTGAACGAACATAAATAGATTATTTACTAGTTTTTTTTTAGCTTTTCGGCGTGATTTTACAGTCCCCCACCACGTTTTGTGGGAGCATAATGAACGCTAAGTACTTGGTGTTATTTGGACATAAATTATGAACTTTGTCAAAAGAAACCACATTTGTTCCGGACCTGGAATGCCTTCCGGACCTGGGATGCCTGTCTTCTGATGGAGATAATCAAAGGTAAGGGGATATTTACAATGTTATTATCGATTTTAGATGATGCTAACTGTATAGCATAGCCTGTTGTTCTTAGCATAGCACCCCGTTTATTGCAAAATGTGATTTCCCAGTAAAGTTATTTTGAGATCTGGCCATTCGGTAGCAATTACGAGATGATAATATATTATTCTTTGAATGACAATATTATAATTTACCAATGTTTTCGAATAGTAATTTTGTTATGTTCACCGGAAGCATTTCAGAGAAGAAAAAAATCTGAATTTCACGCTACTGTAAAATGCTGTTTTTGGATATAAATATGAACTTGATGGAACAAAAAATGCATGTATTGTATAACATAATGTCCTAGGAGTGTCATCTGATGGAGATTGACAAAAGTTAGTGCATAATTCAAGCTGGTTTCTGCTTTTGGTGTAGCCTGACCTTGAATTGAAAATGGATGTTTGTACTTTTGTGGCTATGTACTGTCCTAACATAATCTAACTTTATGCTTTTGCCGTAAAGCCTCTTTGAAAATCGAACAATGTGGTTAGATTAAGGAGATGTTTATCATTTAAATTGTGTAAAATAGTTGATTGTTTGAGAAATTGAAATTATTAGATTTTTGATGTTTTGAATTTCCAGCCTTGTTAGCAATCCCGGCTCGGGGTTCATTGCTAACCTGTAGCCCCAACAGGTTATTAATGAAGAAATGGGTTGCTTTGTATTGGTATGGGAAGAAATGGTTTGCTATATATTGGTATGGGAAGAAATGGGTTGCTTTATATTGGTATGTGAAAAAATGGGTAGCTTTATGTTGGTATGGGAAGAAATGGGTTGCTTTATGTTGGTATGGGGAGAAATGGGTTGCTTTATATTGGTATGGGAAGAAATGGGTTGCTTTATATTGGTATGGGAAGAAATGGGTTGCTTTATATTGGGATGGGGAGAAATGGGTTGCTTTATATTGGTATGGGAAGAAATGGGTTGCTTTATATTGGGATGGGGAGAAATGGGTTGCTTTATATTGGGATGGGGAGAAATGGGTTGCTTTATATTGGGATGGGGAGAAATGGGTTGCTTTATATTGGTATGGAAGAAATGGGTTGCTTTATATTGGGATGGGGAGAAATGGGTTGCTTTATATTGGGATGGGGAGAAATGGGTTGCTTTATATTGGGATGGGGAGAAATGGGTTGCTTTAACAACCCCTACATTGTTGTTCAAGAACTTAAGTTCAAGAACTTATACTGTTGTTTTTGATGTTGTTGTTGCCCTATTATTTATACCTACCCTTATGTTGTTGGTTCTATATTGTCTGTCAATTTAGTAACCAGTGAAACGCACTTTGTTTGATATTGAAAATATTCAGCACTATTAGATATTTTTGAAACTTCTTCTAAAATCTCCCCACTAAATATCATTTAAGGTTTGCATAATATTTTTTTATATATGAATCTTACCCTCCAGGCATATCATTCTAGTTTATCTGAGTTTGATGTATTTGTAGAAAATGATCTGATAGTTCTGCTATGTCTACATTGGTAATTGCCAATTTAGCGTGTGACCAAAGAGCACCATATTATTACCAATTGGGGTGTAACTTCCTGGTGCTTTGTAGGGAAAGGGAAAGGAGGATACCTAGTCAGTTGTCCAACTGAATGTATTCAACTGAAATGTGTCTTGTGCATTTAAACCAACCCCTCTGTACTGTAGTAGTACTGTTGTAGCACTTGTGCATTCCTGCGGTTGGCAGCTGTCTCTGTTTCTATTGACGGCCTTTTAACACAAACCTGTTGGGGATTTCCTGTCATTAACAATTAACTACACACACATACACACACACACACACACACACACGCTCCCCAAGATCCTTTTAGGATGCCGGTAAAGTTGGGTTTTGAATATGTTGGTCCTTTGCTGTCTTGCAGATACCCCATCCATCATCCCGACCCAGCTGTAGGACCTAAACATACCTAGCATATTCCTATGACATTGGCAGTCGCAGCTTCGGTAATGAAGTGTGGTGTCCTGACCATTGGTACTGAGAATGTATTGGTGTTGTGATGATGGGAAAATATGCTCTTGATTATTATTCTTAAAGGTGCTATACACAAAATGGAATGAATGGCTTCTATTCTATGGTATATATATTCTATAGAGATACCTTAACAACCCTCAAAGACTGATGGTGCATACCTTAATCCTTAACAGTCTTCGCCCATAGAAACACATTGAATAACACATTCATACATGGGGAAAAAAACAGACAGTCAAAAAAATAGTTTGTTTATAGTGTTTGACATAGACTGACCAGGTGAATCCAGGTGAAAGCTATGATCCCTTATTGATGTCAGCTGTAAAATTCACTTCAATCAGTGTAGATGAAGGGGAGGAGACAAGTTAAAGAAGTATTTTTAAGCCTTGAGACAAGGATTGTGTATGTATGCTATTCAGAGGGTGAATGGGCAAGACAAAAGATTTAAGTGCCTTTGAACGGGGTATGGTGGTAGGTGCCAGGCGCACCGGTTTGAGTGTGTCGAGAACTGCAACGCTGCTGGTTTTTCACCCTCAACAGTTTCCCGTGTGTATCAAGAATGGTCCACCACCCAAAGGACATCCAGCCAACTTGACACAATTGTGGGAAGCATTGGAGTCAACATGGGCCAGCATCCCTGTGGAACGCTTTCAACACCTTGTGGAGTCCATGTCCCGACGAATTGAGGCTGTTCTGAAGGGAGTTACTATAGTTGAAGTTGGAAGTTTACATACACCTTAGCCAAATACATTTAAACTCAGTTTTTCACAATTCCTGACATTTAATCCTAATAAAAAATCCCTGTCTAAGGTCAGTTAGGATCACCACTTTATTTTAAGAATGTGAAATGTCAGAATAATAGTAGAGAGAATTATTTATTTCATCTTTCATTTCTTTCATCAAATTCCCAGGGGATCAGAAGTTTACATACACTCAATTAGTATTTGGTAGCATTGCCTTTAAATTGTTTAACTCGGGTCAAATGTTTTGGGTAGCCTTCCACAAGCTTCCCACAATAAGTTGGGTGAATTTTGGCCCATTCATCCTGACAGAGCTGGTGTAACTGAGTCAGGTTTGCAGGCCTCTTTGTTCGCACACGCTTTTTCAGTTTTGCCCAGAAATGTTCTATAGGAATGAGGTCAGGGCTTTGTGATGGCCACTCCAATACATTGACTTTGTTGTCCTTAAGCCATTTTGCCACAACTTTGGAAGTATGCTTGGGGTTATTGTCCATTTCTAAGACCCATTTGCGACCCCATTCTCCTCTGTAGACCTACACATACAGTCACATCCAGAATCATACCCCGTTCTCTTGGGTAGACCTACACAAGCAGTCACATCCAGAATCATACCCCATTCTCTCGGGAAGACCTACACATGCAATCACATCCAGAATCATACCCCATTCTCCTCTGTAGACCTACACATACAGTCACATCCAGAATCATACCCCATTCTCTCGGGAAGACCTACACAAGCAGTCACATCCAGAATCGTACCCCATTCTCTCGGGTAGGCCTACCCATGAAGTCACATCAAGAATCATACCCCATTTCCTCGGGTAGACCTACACATGCAGTCACATCCAGAATCATACCCCATTCTCTCGGGTAGACCTACATGTGCAGTCACATTCCAGAATCATACCCCATTCTCTCGGATAGACCTACACATGCAGTCAAATCCAGAATCCTACCCAATTCTCTCGGGTAGACCTACACATGCAGTCACATCCAGAATCGTACCCCATTCTCTCGGGTAGGCCTACCCATGAAGTCACATCAAGAATCATACCCCATTTCCTCGGGTAGACCTACACATGCAGTCACATCCAGAATCATACCCCATTCTCTCGGGTAGACCTACATGTGCAGTCACATTCCAGAATCATACCCCATTCTCTCGGATAGACCTACACATGCAGTCAAATCCAGAATCCTACCCAATTCTCTCGGGTAGACCTACACATGCAGTCACATCCAGAATCATTCTCCATTCTCCCCTGTAGACCTACACATGCAGTCACATCCAGAATCCTACCGCATTCTCCCTTGTAGACCTACAAATAAAGTCACATCCAGAATCATACCCCATTATCTTGGGTAGACCTACACATGCAGTCACATCCAGAATCACACCCCTTTCTCTCAGGTAGACCTACACATGCAGTCACATCCAGAATCATACCCCATTCTCTCGGGTAGACCTACATATGCAGTCACATCCAGAATCATTCCCCATTCTCCCGGGTAGACATACACATGCAGTCACATCCAGAATCATACTCCATTCTCCCCTGTAGACCTACACTTACAGTCACATACAGAATCATACCGCATTATCCCCTATAGACCTACACATGCAGTCACACCCAGAATCATCCCCATTCTCTCAGGTAGATCTACACATGCAGTCACATCTAGAATCATATCTCATTCTCCCCTATAGACCTACACATAGAGTCACATCCAGAATCATACCTCTTCTCTTGGGTAGACCTACACAAGCAGTCACATCCAGAATCATACCCCATTCTCCTCTGTAGACCTACATATGCAGTCACATCCAGAATCATACCCCATTATCTTGGGTAGACCTACACATGCAGTCACATCCACAATCATACCCCATTCTCCTCTGTAGACCTACACATACAGTCACATCCAGAATCATACCCCTTCTCTTGGGTAGACCTACACATGCAGTCACAGCCAGAATCATAGCCCATTCTCCTCTGTAGACCTACATATGCAGTCACATCCAGAATCATACCCCATTATCTTGGGTAGACCTACACATGCAGTCACATCCACAATCATACCCCATTCTCCTCTGTAGACCTACACATACAGTCACATCCAGAATCATACCCCTTCTCTTGGGTAGACCTACACATGCAGTCACAGCCAGAATCATAGCCCATTCTCCTCTGTAGACCTACACATACAGTTACATCCAGAATCATACCCCTTCTCTTGGGTAGACCTACACATGCAGTCACATCTAAAATCATACCCCATTCTCTCGGGTAGACCTACACATGCAGTCACATCTAAAATCATACCCATTCTCTTGGGTAGACCTAGACATGCAGTCACATCCAGAATCATACCCCATTCTCTCGGGAAGACCTACACATGCAATCACATCCAGAATCATACCCCATTCTCCTCTGTAGACCTACACATACAGTCACATCCAGAATCATACCCCATTCTCTCGGGAAGACCTACACAAGCAGTCACATCCAGAATCGTACCCCATTCTCTCGGGTAGGCCTACCCATGAAGTCACATCAAGAATCATACCCCATTTCCTCAGGTAGACCTACACATGCAGTCACATCCAGAATCATACCCCATTCTCTCGGGTAGACCTACATGTGCAGTCACATTCCAGAATCATACCCCATTCTCTCGGATAGACCTACACATGCAGTCAAATCCAGAATCCTACCCAATTCTCTCGGGTAGACCTACACATGCAGTCACATCCAGAATCATTCTCCATTCTCCCCTGTAGACCTACACATGCAGTCACATCCAGAATCCTACCGCATTCTCCCTTGTAGACCTACAAATAAAGTCACATCCAGAAACATACCCCATTCTCCTCTGTAGACGTACACATACAGTCACATCTAGAATCATACCCCATTCTCTCGCGTAGACCTACACATGCAGTCACATCCAGAATCATACCCCATTATCTTGGGTAGACCTACACATGCAGTCACATCCAGAATCACACCCCTTTCTCTCAGGTAGACCTACACATGCAGTCACATCCAGAATCATACTCCATTCTCCCCTGTAGACCTACACTTACAGTCACATACAGAATCATACCCCATTATCCCCTATAGACCTACACATGCAGTCACACCCAGAATCATCCCCATTCTCTCAGGTAGATCTACACATGCAGTCACATCTAGAATCATATCTCATTCTCCCCTATAGACCTACACATACAGTCACATCCAGAATCATACCTCTTCTCTTGGGTAGACCTACACAAGCAGTCACATCCAGAATCATACCCCATTCTCCTCTGTAGACCTACATATGCAGTCACATCCAGAATCATACCCCATTATCTTGGGTAGACCTACACATGCAGTCACATCCACAATCATACCCCATTATCCTCTGTAGACCTACACATACAGTCACATCCAGAATCATACCCCTTCTCTTGGGTAGACCTACACATGCAGTCACAGCCAGAATCATAGCCCATTCTCCTCTGTAGACCTACACATACAGTCACATCCAGAATCATACCCCTTCTCTTGGGTAGACCTACACATGCAGTCACATCTAAAATCATACCCCATTCTCTCGGGTAGACCTACACATGCAGTCACATCTAAAATCATACCCATTCTCTTGGGTAGACCTAGACATGCAGTCACATCCAGAATCATACCACATTCTCTTGGGTAGACCTACACAAGCAGTCACATCCAGAATAATACCCCATTCTCCCCTATAGACCTACACATACAGTCACATCCAGGATCAAACCCCATTCTCCTCTGTAGACCTACACATACAGTCACATCCGGAATCATACCCCGTTAACCCCTGTAGACCTACACATGCAGTCACATCCAGAATCACACCCCATTCTCCCCTGTAGACCTACACATACAGTCTCATCCAGAATCATGCCCCATTCTCCCCTGTAGACCTACACATGCAGTCACCCCGAATCATTGTCACCCCTGATGAAGATGAGCAACGTTTATATCTTAAATATAAACGTCTAAAATATCTAATACCCTGTTATTTACATTTACCAGACGCTCTTATCCAGAGCGACTTACAGTAGTGAATGCATACATTTCATTTCATGCATTTATTTATTATTATTTATATTTATTTGTACTGGCCCCCCGTGGGTATCAAACCCACAACCCTGGCATTGCGCACACCATGCTCTACCAACTGAGCCACAGGGAAGACCGTTATATTGTATGATCAAAAACATTAGACAATTATATTAGTTTATACTAATACAATTATATTAGTTTATACTAATACAATTACGCAGGTGCGCCATTCCTTCTTTTTCCTATGTAATGAATACGCTTTTGTCCGGTTGAAATATTATCAAAGATTTATGATAAAAAAGACCCTAAGGATTGATTGTAAACATCGTTTGACATGTTTCTACGAACGGTAATGGAACTTTTTGACTTTTCGTCTAGGATTTTGCGCTCGCGCCTTTGGAATAGTGATCTGAACGTGCGAACAAAACAGAGGTATTTGGACATAAATGATGGACTTTATCGAACAAAACAAACATTTCTTGTGGGAGTCGTGGGAATGCATTCCGACGAAGATCAGCAAAGGTAAGTGAAGATTTATAATACTATTTCTGAGTTTTGTTGACTCCAGAACTTGGTGGGTAACTGTATAACTTGCTTTGATGGCTGAGCTCTGTACTCAGAATATTGAACAATGTGCTTTCGCCGTAAAGCTGTTTTGAAATCTGACACAGCGGTTGCATTAAGGAGAAGTGTATCTATAATTCTTAGAATAACTGTTGTAAATTTTATCAACGTTTATGATGAGTATTTCTGTAAGTTGATGTGCTCATTTACCGGAAGTTTTGGAGGCAAAACATTTTCTGAACATCACGCGCCAATGTAAAATGGGGTTTTTGGATATAAATATGAACTTTATCGAACAAAACATACATGTATTGTGTAGCATTGAGTCCTGGGAGTGTCATCTGATGAAGATCTTCAAAGGTTAGTGATTCATTTTAGCTGTATTTCTGATTTTTGTGACGCCTCTCCTTGCTTGGAAAATGGCTGTGTGGTTTTTCTTGTCAAGGTGCTGTCCTAACATAATCTAATGTTTTGCTTTCGCCGTAAAGCCTTTTTGAAATCGGACAATGTGGTTGGATTAACTTTTATGGGCTAGGTGGGACGCTAGCGTCCAGTGAAATATCAGGGCGGCAAATTCAAAAACAACAAAATGTCATAATTCAACTTTCTCAAACATACAACTATTTTACACCATTTTAAATATACACTTCTCCTTGATGTAACCACATTGTCCGATTTCAAAAAGGCTTTACAGCGAAGGCAAAACATTAGATTATGTTAGGAGAGTACATTGACAAAAATAATCACACAGCCATTTCCCAAAACACAGCTAAATGAAGCACTAACCTTTGACGATCTTCATCAGATGACACTCCTAGGACATTATGTTACACAATACATGTATGTTTTGTTCGATAAAGTTCATATTTATATCCAAAAACAGCATTTTACATTGATGCGTGATGTTCAGAAAATGTATTCCCACCAAAACCTCCGGTGAATGTGCACATCAATTTACAAAAATACTCATCATAAATGTTGACAAGATATATAACAATTATTTAAAGAATTATAGATAGACTACCCCTGGATGCAACCGCTGTGTCAGATTTTAAAATAGCTTTACGGAGAAAGCACATTTTTCAATTTTCTGAGTACATAGCTCAGCCATCACGGTGCGCTATTCAGACACCCGCCAAGTTCGGGGCAACCTAAACACAGAATTAGTATTAGAAATATTATCTTACCTTTGCTGATCTTCATCAGAATGCACTCCCAGGACTGCTACTTCCACAATAAATTTTGTTTTTGTTCGAAATAATCCATATTTATGTACAAATACCTCCGTTTTGTTCGTGCGTACAGATCACTTATCCAAAGGCATAACGCGCGAGCGCGAAACGAGAGATGAAAAGTCAAAATGTTCCATTACCGTACTTAGAAGCATGTCAAACGCTGTTTAAAATCAAATCTTTATGGTATTTTTAACGTAAAATTGCGGTAATATTCCAACCGGACAATAGCATATTCATTGAAGAAGAAAAAGAAGGAACGGCGAGCTCGCGTGACCGCGCATATCCAATCCCTTTGTTGCCAGGCAGACCACTCAGTAACTGAGCTCCTATTATCTGCCCAGTGACTGGAAAATGCTCAAACCACTTTCTGAAGGCTGTTGACAGCCAATGGAAGCCTTAGGAAGTGCAACGTCCCCCACAGACACTGTAGCTTCGATAGAGAATCAAAAGAAGAACTACAATTCTCAGACTTTCCTCTTCCTGCTTGGAATTTCTCAGGTTTTTGCCTGCCATATGAGTTCTGTTATACTCACAGACACCATTCAAACAGTTTTAGAAACTTCAGAGTGTTTTCTATCCAAATCTACTAAAATGGGATATAATAGTTGTATGTTTGAGAAATTTGAATTATGAGATTTTTGTTGTTTTGAATTTGCCGCTCTGCTATTTCACTGGCTGTTGAATAGTGTGTCCCACATACCCCAGAGAGGTTTTAACAAGTAAAAAAAAAAAAATCCTCAAAGATAGGTGTCAAAATGATTGGCACCTCCTAAAGATTCTTAGAAATAGTATCAAAGAAAATAAAATC
This sequence comes from Salmo salar, assembly GCF_965601325.2. Classification (NCBI taxonomy): domain Eukaryota; kingdom Metazoa; phylum Chordata; class Actinopteri; order Salmoniformes; family Salmonidae; genus Salmo; species Salmo salar. The sequence goes on from NC_138318.1 coordinate 35,465,517, forward strand.
AGCATTAACATTCTACTTTTTTTAAGTTAATGTGAGTTTAAGGAATGGTACTGTGGCCTTCCATGGCTTCCTGTTTCACTGGGGTATAAAATTAGGTAATGCATTTAAAATCCCTTTTTCATCCAACACCATGGAGAAAGAGAAATAACTCACAAATGAAAAGAGGCAAATGGTTGTTGACTTTCAGAAATCAAGCAATGGGTACCAAAAAAAATAAAATGGTACTGAAACACAAATATACCACTTACCACTATTAGAGTGGACCAGAGTGTGCAAAGCTGTCATCAAGGCAAAGGGTGGCTACTATTAAGAATCTCAAATATAAAATATATTTTGATTTGTTTAGCACTTTTTTGGTTATAACATGATTCCATATGTGTTATTTCATAGTTTTGATGTCTTCACTATTACTCTACAATGAAGAAAATATGAAAAATAAAGAAAAACCCTTGAATGAGTAGGTGTGTCCAAGCTTTTGACTGGTACTGTATATGAAATAATTTTATGCGATTTTCAAATAAAACAGAATGGCAAAGCTGTAAAACATTATCTTAAATATAAACGTCAACTTAGTCAATACCATTGTTGTTTAATTTGAGGGTTTCAGCATGAAATATCCTTCCTATATTTTTAATAATTTTCCCCTTTCATTGTGTATTTGTTGTCAGTGCTTTGTCGTCAAACTGGTGGCAGTTGTGAATAAAAGTCAATAGTTGGAAGAGTTGCAGAGTTAATTGAAAATAATGCCATTGTTGATTAGATGCTTTTTATATTAATACGCCTATTTTCTCTTACCAAAGTTACGATAGATTGCCATAGATTTTCTGTTAATTACCAAAATTACTGAAGATTCCAATAACTTTAGTAAACTACTGGTAGCTTTGCAACCCTATCTAAGATCTTTCCCAATGTGTTCTTCAATCTCATAAAACATTTTTAGAAAAGGGCTCAGTGCCGTTATCCTCGCAGTTATTGAAAACAGGGGTGCCAATCATTTTGGCACCTATATTTTTAATATTTGTTGTGTTACTTGGGAAACAAAATATTTTTCTCAAAGCAATTGTATTAGTATAAAAGTCAATAATTCTTCCGCCCCAAAAAATGCAATACAGCTCAGTATTTGTTTTATAGTCTTTTCTTCCCTAATCTTTATCAAGATTGCCAATCATTTTGGAAGTGACTGTACATGTATGCAGAGGGAGGTAGGGGTCAGAGCCAGGGTCAGCCACAGTGTAACTAATAAAATAAAGGAAAATCCAACATAAAATGTCTTAATAGGGTGTTGGGCCACCACCAGCCAGAACAGCTTCAATGCACCTCAGCATGGATTCTAGAAGTATCTGAGACTTTATTGGAGGGATGTGACACCATTCTTTCCACGATGAATTCCATAATTTGGTGTTTTGTGGATGGTGGTGGAAAACGCTGCCTCATAAGCCACTCCAGAATGTCCCATAAGTGTTTAATTAGGATGAGATCTGGTGACTGAGACGGCCATGGTATATGGTTTACATTTTACATTTTAGTCATTTAGCAGACGCTCTTATCCAGAGCGACTTACAGTAGTGAATGCATACATTTCATACATTATTTTTAATTTTTTTCTGTGCTGGCCCCCCGTGGGAATCGAACCCACAACCCTGGTGTTGCAAACACCATGCTCTACCAACTGAGCTACAGGGAAGGCCCATTGTCATGCTCATCAAACCATTCAGTGACCACTCGTGCCCTGTGAATGGGGCATTGTCATCCTATGGGGGAATAGCCATGCTAGCCAAAATAATGGCCTGCCCAGCATTTTTATACATGACCCTAAGCATGATGGGATTTGAATTGCTTAATTAACTCAGGAACCACACGTGTGTGGAAGCACCTGCTTTCGATGTACTTTGTATCCCTCATTTACTCAAGAGTTTTCCTTATTTCGGGCAGTTACCTGTATATAATGGCTCCAGTGGCCTGTACTGCTCACTACAATTATTAGTCTTGCCTTTGACATGTTCATAATAAAGGAATAATAATGTTTTGAACTTTTATAACTCTTTTTATTACATAAAGAATCTCAAAGAAAGCACTCCAGTTGAGTGCTTACAGTTTAGCTGTAAAGTGAAGTCAGTGTTTATTGAGCTTGTTGGTCCCATGTGTTGGTGTTATGTACATTGTGTGAGACACCACATCCAGTAGCTAGCATCGAGACAACTGTATTTGTGTAATGTTATTTATTGGTGAGGAGCTGAGGGGATGGCCTTGGTGCTTCTTTCTGAAAACACCTCTTCTGTCTGTCTGTGAACACATCCAGTGTGAGAGCTTTCAATAGTGTTGACTGAACTGAACCTGCAGAGCCAAAGCTAACAGGGGCATGCAGGCAGCAGAGATGTATGTGTATACAGCCTGTCCTGTTCCCTGAGTCAGAGCCCCTTCACATCACTGAGGCTATTTTGGTTTGTGTACTGCGGATGGATACTGCTCGTTTGAAATTGGTTTGTTTTTTTACCTCATAAGGAAAGCTGGCTTCGTCCACAGCCGCTCCTCTCCAAAAAGTGTGTCCTCGTGTGTGTGTGTGTGAGCAGAATCAGCTCCCTGTGCACCTCTTGGAGTTTTGGTTTCACAGGAATTAAAGTGTATATGTGTCACGCCCTCGGGGTTCTCTATGGTGTTTTAGGGCAGGTCGTGACTAGGGGGGTTTCTAGGTATTATATTTCTATGTTGGTGTGTGTGTATGGTTCCCAATTAGAGGCAGCTGATAATCGTTACCTCTAATTGGGGATCATACTTAGTGTGTCCTTTTCCCCACCTGCGATGTGGGATATTGTTTTGTTTTGTATGAGTGCCTATGTGCGCTACATATTTCACGATCGTTATATCTTTGTTGTTTTGGAAGTTTCACTATCATTAAAATGTGGACCTCTACTCACGCTGCGCCTTGGTCCAATTATTCATACGACGGTCGTGACAATATGTACATCATGCGTACACTATAATAACAAAATAATGATCAACTGGATTCAGATACTATATACTGTTTATACACCACAAAACACTAGAACATGGCCAAAATTAGTAGACCCAACATCACCTGCTTTCGTACTATGATTTGACTATTAGATAATCAATGTTTGTTTAAATATATATATATATATATATATATATATATATATATATATATTTCAAAGGAATAGTTTCACCACAGTAAAATGACAGTTAAGTTCACATAACAAGGTTGACCTTAAAATTAGGGAATTTTGGGGTTAAGTGGCTTCAAAATGCTGAATCTTGGCACTTTAGCAAGTCTTTATTCATATTGAATATCAGATTAATGGAATTTTCCATCTGGTCTATATTAAAGGGCACTTCATTTAATATAACTGCCTTTTAAAATTCAATATTAGTGAACAATTCCTATTTAAAATATCAAAGGGACGCAAAAGGCACTCATTTTGTGGAACAACCCAGGGACCAAAGCTTAAAGATTATTGCAGTAAGGAAATTTCCAGAAGAAAAAAGTGTTCAAAATGGAGTTTGAGTGAGATTGGATTCTGTTCTTGGCAGGAGTGCAGAGGCGCTTGCTGGCACACGGAACAATGTCTAAATATTATTCACATTTTTCACTTGATGGATTTAATTGCAGTGTATTGTCCTGCAGTCTGGCTTCGGATACCAAGCTGTCTAGAAATGTAAAAAGGCACAGCCACAGAGTTTCAGCAAATTAACTTTATTGGCACAAAGGGTCTTGTATCTGTCAAGGGGAATAGAACTAGGATACATTTTGAGAGATGTTTTGATATAGTATACACATGCAGCAATGCATCTGCCACAGTGTTTCTCCATTAACCTGCAAAGCATTAAATTACTCTGTAATATTTTCCCCTTTTTCTTACGGCTTTATAAATCATGCAGCATACCAAGTCTTCATCCCAAATGCCACACAATTAGTAGTGATGGGGGGAAAATAAATAGTTACATATCGTAATATTATTTTGGACAATATTATGTTGATACTTTGAAGTATCGATCCTTAAAAAAAAAAATGCTGTACCTGTGTCAAAACTAACTGATATAGTCAGACATGTTTTTATTACTTTTATTGCCATGGCTGATCAAAACTTATTTTCTCATGCTCTCTTTTTTTGTCTGCAGCAGACATGTGGGGCAGCAGGTAGCCTAGTGGTTAGAGCGTTGGACTAGTAACCAGCAGGTAGCCTACAGTATGGGGCGGCAGGTAGCCTAATGGTTAGAGCGTTGCAGCCTTTACTAGTAACCGTAAAGGCTGCAAGATCGAATCCCCGAGTTGACAAGGTAAAAATCTGTCGTTTCTGCCCCAGAACAAGGCAGTTAACCCACTGTTCCTAGGCCGTCATTGAAAATAAGAATTTGTTCTTAACCAACCTGCCTGGTTAAATAAATGGAGACCAGTGTTTTTGGAACATCAAATCGCGATACATATAGAATCATCAACCTAGTATCGTGAGGTCCCTGGTAATTCCCAGCTCTACTACAAAGTCCACTACTATCGACCCAGAGCCCTAATCTCTATTCTCTACAAAGTGGGCCCTGGTCAAAAGTAGTGCACTATATAGGGAATAAGGTGTCATTTAGAACGCACTCTAAATCATTAGTATAGATGAAATCCAAAAAGTCTAATGGCAACCAGGCTTTTCTCAAGTCACGTTGTTATTACAGCAATCCCAGGGAGAGTTAAGGGGGTGGCTGAAAATGTATATTTAATTTATAGCAAGCTTGAGTTTATGTCAAAATATCTAGTCTACAGGAACGCCTGCAGCATCTGGTAGTGGGAACATATCTGTATCAAACAGACACATTGTTCCTCCTCGTGATTCTGTCTCTTTTTCTCACTCTCTCTCTCTCTCTCCCCTCTTTCGCTGTCTATTTCTCTCAGCCTCTGTCTCTCACTCTCTGTCTCACTCTCTGTCTCTCTCTCTCCTCTCTCTCTGTTAAAGCTCCAATAATTTACTAATATAAATGAATAATATACCTTTGTCTGTTGGATTGGATTCAAGTCTGTCTGGATTCTCTGATAAATGATCAGATGACAATACTGCATGTAATAAACACTTTCTGATGAGGAGACATGGGGAACAACAGGCCTGTAACACTCCTCTGATGAGGGGACATGGTGAACAACAGGCCTGTAACACTCCTGATGAGGGGACATGGTGAACAACAGGCCTGTAACACTCCTCTGAGGGGACATGGGGAACAACAGGCCTGTAACACTCCTCTGATGAGGGGACATGGTGAACAACAGGCCTGTAACACTCCTGATGAGGGGACATGGGGAACAACAGGCCTGTAACACTCCTCTGATGAGGGGACATGGTGAACAACAGGCCTGTAACACTCCTGATGAGGGGACATGGGGAACAACAGGCCTGTAACTCTCCTCTGATGAGGGGACATGGGGAACAACAGGCCTGTAACATTCCTCTGATGAGGGGACATGGTGAACAACAGGCCTGTAACACTCCTCTGATGAGGGGACATGGGGAACAACAGGCCTGTAACACTCCTCTGATGAGGGGACATGGGGAACAACAGGCCTGTAACACTCCTGATGAGGGGACATGGTGAACAACAGGCCTGTAACATTCCTCTGATGAGGAGACATGGGGAACAACAGGCCTGTAACACTCCTGATGAGGAGACATGGGAACAACAGGCCTGTAACACTCCTCTGATGAGGGGACATGGGGAACAACAGGCCTGTAACACTCCTCTGATGAGGAGACATGGTGAACAACAGGCCTGTAACACTCCTCTGATGAGGGGACATGGGGAACAACAGGCCTGTAACACTCCTCTGATGAGGAGACATGGTGAACAACAGGCCTGTAACACTCCTCTGATGAGGGGACATGGGGAACAACAGGCCTGTAACACTCCTGATGAGGAGACATGGGGAACAACAGGCCTGTAACATTCCTCTGATGAGGGGACATGGGGAACAACAGGCCTGTAACACTCCTCTGATGAGGAGACATGGTGAACAGGCCTGTAACACTCCTCTGATGAGGGGACATGGGGAACAACAGGCCTGTAACACTCCTGATGAGGGGACATGGGGAACAACTGGCCTGTAATCCTCCTCTGATGAGGAGACATGGGGAACAACAGGCCTGTAACACTCCTCTGATGAGGAGACATGGGGAACAACAGGCCTGTAACACTCCTGATGAGGGGACATGGGGAACAACAGGCCTGTAACACTCCTCTGATGAGGAGACATGGGGAACAACAGGCCTGTAACACTCCTCTGATGAGGGGACATGGGGAACAACAGGCCTGTAACACTCCTCTGATGAGGGGACATGGGGAACAACTGTCTTGTAACACTTCCTGAGCTGTTCGCTGGGTCCGTATTCAAAGCCTCTCAGAGTAAGAGTGCTGATTTAGGATCAGGTCACCCCTCTTATTCATTAGGATTTTAAAACCCAAACTCATCCTGGATCAGCACTCGGAGGCCCTTTGTGAATACCGGCCCAGAGCTCCTTTCACATTTCCTATTAGGCCTAGTAGTGCAGAGAAGTGAAGCTGTATAGCTTAGTGATTATTTACTCTGCTTTATGTTGTGGTAAATGTTATTTGATAGTATCAGTGTCCTCTTTGTATGGCCGGCAGTACGATGCAGATAGAAACTATTTGCAATGGCTAAAGTGCTGTTATTTATTGTGAGTTCCCGCTCAAAAAGCATGTTCACGAGGATGTGACTATACGGCTTTACTCTCTCTCACTCTCTCTTTCTCACGCTCTTCCCCTCTCTCTCTCTCTCTCTCTCTGTCTCTCACTCACCCTCTCACCCTCTCCCCCTCTCTCTCCCTGTCTCTCTCTCTCCATCTGTCTCTCTCTCTCTCTCTCGCTCACCCCTCTCTCTCTCTGTTTCTCTCTCTCTCTCTCTCTCTCACTCACCCTCACGCACCCTCTCCCCCTCTCTCTCCCTGTCTCTCTCTCTCTCTCTCTCTCTCTCTCTCTCTCTCACCCTCTCTCTCTTTTTCGCTCTCTCTCACTCACCCTCTCCCCCTCTCTCTTCCTGTCTCTCTCTCTCTCTCTCCTCTCTCTCTCTCTCTCTCTCTCTCTCGCTCTCCCTGTCTCTCACCCTCTCTCACCCTCTCCCCCTCTCTCTCTCTCTCTCTGTCACCATCTCCCTCTCTCTCCCTGTCTCTCTCTCCCTCTCTCTCTCTCTCTCTCTCTCGCCCTCTCTCTCCCTGTCTCTCTCTCTCCCTTTCTTTCTCTCTCCGTCTCCAAGCCGAGCCATTTAATCCTTGGAACACTTTATCCTCCTCTTGTTATTATCTACTTGAAGCGGTGATACCGTTCTTTATGGTTTCATAATAACTGCCTTATTTTTCATCGCTACTTGATTATTTATCGCTGCTTGGTTCATGGAGATGAATGAACCATAACTCTGTCTGTCAGAGTCAAACTCCTCTTGGCGTACCCTACATTCTGCGACCCAAATAGCATCCTATTCCCTATATAGTGCACTATGTTTGACCAGTGCCCTATGGCTAGTAGTTCACTATATAGGGAATAAGGTGCCAGTATGGGATGTAAACAGTGCCACCAGTTGAAGGAATCTGGAAGGTTATCAGATACATAAATCCTAAATAAATTGAAGCTTTTTCTGCTGTTGTTTGTCGTTGATACTACTGCAGCATACTGCTAGTAGTTATGACTGTTGTCTTACGGCCTATTCTCTCTTGCTCCGTGTAAACCATCAGAAAGAGAAATACAAATTCTTTAAGCCCTGCCGACAAGAGTTGATAAGGTGGAACTTGATAGTTATGTCTCGCCTGCCTGCAAACCCTCAGAAAGTTCAAAGCTGGCAACTGTTCTTAAGTCTTCTTGTTATTACGTTGTGCCTCTGTCTGCCTGGTACTCTATTTCTCTCTGCTTCCAGCTGGAGGATCATGCTGTGCTGCTGATAAGCACTGCGATGCACTCTTTCCTTTTTTCTTTCTCTCTCTCTCTCTCTCTCTCTCTCGCTCTCTCGCACGCTCTCGCTGTTTCGCACTCTCTCTCTCTCTCTCTCGCTCTCTTGCGCTCTCGCGCTCTCTCTCTCTCGCTGTCTCGCACTCTCTCTCTCTCTCTCTCGCTCTCTCTGTCTCTCTCTCTCTCTCGCTCTCTCTCTCTCTCTCTCTCTCGCTCTCTCGCTCTCTCTCTCTCGCTCTCTTGTTCTCTCGTTCTCTCTCTCTCTCTCTCTCTCTCTCCCAAACTACTAGTGGTGCAACTAGACAATAGCTTATCATGGTCGTCTCAAATAAACGAATTTATGTAAAAAATATTAAAACTGCATGCATGATCAGAAGGATAGCTAAATATTTACCAGGAAAGATTCTTAAGCAAATAACCTCAAGCATTAATTGGGAGTCAGGTGAACTACTGTTCTGAGGTCTGGGGAAATGCAACAGTATGTGAAATTAGGAGGCTGCAGATTACACAGAACAAAGCAGAAAGGATTGTTTTAAGGTGGAGATATGGTTCTTCTGTTGTAGTCACTCACAATGCTCTTGGTTGGTCATCAATCAACAAGATAATTGAAACAAGCATGCTTATTTTATTTCAGAATATACATCATTTAAAACAGCCAAACTCTATTCACAACAGTATTCAGTTGGTAAGAGACAGACATTCAGTAAATACTAGGAATAGATTGTCCACTTTCTATGTGTTATCCAGACAGAAAAGAGAAATTGGCAACAACAACAAAAACATTTCGATTTAGAGCTACAGTGAGGGAGAAAAGTATTTGATCCCCGGCTGATTTTGTATGTTTGCCCACTGACAAAGAAATGATCAGTCTATAATTTTAATGGTAGTTTTATTTGAACAGTGAGAGACAGAATAACAACCAAAAAATCCTGAAAAACGCATGTCAAAAATGTTATAAATTGATTTGCATTTTTATGAGGAAAATAAGTATTTGACCCCCTCTCAATCAGAAAGATTTCTGGCTCCCAGGTGTCTTTTATACAGGTAACGAGCTGATTTGCATTTTAAAATTGATTTGCATTTTAATGAGGGAAATAAGTATTTGACCCCCTCTCAATCAGAAAGATGTCTGGCTCCCAGGTGTCTTTTATACAGGTAACGAGCTGAGATTAGGAGCACACTCTTAAAGGGAGTGCTCCTAATCTCAGATCGTAACCTGTATAAAATACACCTGTCCACAGAAACAATCAATCAATCAAATTCCAAACTCTCCACCATGGCCAAGACCAAAGAGCTCTCCAAGGATGTCAGGGAAAAGATTGTAGACCTACACAAGGCTGGAATGGGCTACAAGACCATCGCCAAGCAGCTTGGTAAGAAGGTGACAACAGTTGGCGCGATTATTCGCAAATGGAAGAAACACAAAAGAACTGTCAATCTCCCTCGGCCTGGGGCTCCATGCAAGATCTCACCTCCTGGAGTTGCAATGATCATGATCGGTGAGGAATCAGCCCAGAACTACACGGGAGGATCTTGTCAATGATCTCAAGGCAGCTGGGACCATAGTCACCAAGAAAACAATTGGTAACACGCTATGCGGTGAAGGACTGAAATCCTGCAGCGCCCGCAAGGTCCCCCTGCTCAAGAAAGCACATATACATGCCCATCTGAAGTTTGCCAATGAACATCTGAATGATTTAGAGGACAACTGGGTGAAAGTGTTGTGGTCAGATGAGACCAAAGTGGAGCTCTTTGGCATCAACTCAATTCGCCGTGTTTGGAGGAGGAGGAATGCTGCCTATGACCCCAAGAACACCATCCCCCATCGTCAAACATGGAGGTGGAAACATTATGCTTTGGGGGTGTTTTTCTGCTAAGGGGACAGGACAAAGGGACGATGGACGGGGCCATGTGCCGTCAAATCTTGGGTGAGAACCTCCTTCCCTCAGCCAGGGCATTGAAAATGGGTTGTGGATGGGTATTCCAGCATGTCAATGACCCAAAACACATAGACAAGGCAACAAAGGAGTGGCTCAAGAAGAAGCACATTAAGGTCCTGGAGTGGCTAGCCAGCCTCCAGACCTTAATCCCATAGAAAATCTGTGGAGGGAGCTGAAGGTTCGAGTTGCCAAACGTCAGCCTCGAAACCTTAATGCCTTGGAGAAGATCCGCAAAGAGGAGTGGGACAAAATCCCTCCTGAGATGTGTGCAAACCTGGTGGCCAACTACAAGAAACATCTGACCTCTGTGATTGCCAACAAGGGTTTTGCCACCAAGTACTAAGTCATGTTTTGCAGAGGGGTCAAAAACTTATTTCCCTCATTAAAATGCAAACCATTTTCTAACATTTTTGACATGCGTTTTTCTGGATTTTTTTGTTGTTATTCTGTCTCTCACTGTTCAGATAAACCTACCATTAAAATTATAGACTGATCATTTCATTGTCAGTGGGCAAACGTACAAAATCAGCAAGGGATCAAATACTTTTTTCCCTCACTGTATAAAGAAATTGAATAATTTATCTGAGCAAACCAGAAACTTTTAAATATGTACATTCAAACAATACTTTAAAACCATTTAAATATAATACATAGGAAAGTTGTGCTGGACTATGGTAGATGAAGGATGAATCTATCTTTTTAGACTGTTGTTTATCTGGTTAATATGGCAGTGCATTATGTCTGTTTGTAACAGTGTGTTATATGTGAACATGTGATTGTATTATAAATTGTATTTTAATGTTTAAGGACTCTTGGAAGATTTGTCCAAATGAAGACTAAAAGAGATCCTAATAAAATAAAATCTCTCAGTCTCTGTCTCGCTCTCTCTCTTTCTCTCTCTGTCTCTTACTCTGTCTCTCTCTCTCCCTCTCAATTCAATTTAAGGGCTTTATTGGCATGGGAAACATATGTTAACATTGCCAAAGCAAGTGAAAACATTACACTCTCTCTCTCTCTTTCTCTCTCTCCCTCTCTTTCTCTCTCTCTCTCTCTCTCTCTCTCTCTCTCTCTCTCTTCTCTCTTTCCATAGACGTTATATATATCTAATAAGACCCACAATATGTGCATTCTTGCATTTGAACTGTTTTGTCAATCGCAGTCATCCGATTTGGTTATTGCTATAAATGTTAAATTTAGATTAGGCATACTGGACTGTACTAAAAGTGTGATGCGTTCCCCCACCACCAATAGCTGCAGTAGTACCTTCATCGTGACTTATTTTCTAAGGGGTTTTAATTGATTTAATAAGTCATCCAGGAGGAAGCCAGCCATGCATTGTCCATGATCCACTCTATTACTGCAATGATGGACCTTTACTGCAGTCAGCCAGCTGATTGGACGGCACCCTTCTCAAGGTCAGGTTCCAGTTAAGAGAGCTATTTTCTGCTTACCTGTGCAGCTCGCCAGCCACTGTATCTATCCCAAATGGCACCCTATTCCTTACATGGTCCACTACTAGAGATCTCTGGGCCCTAGTCAAAAGTAGTACACTGTAGAGGGAATAGGATGCTTTATGACGTAGCCATTGAATCTGCATACGAACTGCCTTTGCAGTGACACCTAGACTTGCTTAGTGAGAGGAGCGGCTCATCCCAACTGGTAACATGAAGGGAAACTTCTTCACCTGCTAAAAAAATGACACAGCATAAATCTGATAAATGGGATTGTATTATATGCCGTGAGAAGACACAATATCACAGATGTCTGAAGTTTTGAGGGAACATGCAATTGGCATGCTGACTGCATGAATGTCCACCGGAGCTGTTGCCAGAGAATTGAATGTTAATTTCTCTACCATAAGCCGCCTCCAACATTGTTTTAGAGAATTTGGCAGTACGTCCAACCGTCCTGACAACTGCAGACCACGTATAACCACGCCAGCCCAGAACCTTTACATTTGGCTTCTTCAAACATTTTGAGGAAAACGATTATGAAACATTTTTTTTAACGAAACTTAAATAGCTGAAGTGAGCAGTACTATCTTCATATGAGTAATACAAATGCAGTATTTTTAGTAAGCTATTCTTAAATTGAATGCCCCCACTAAGCCACACCTCCAATAATTTCCCAGTGGGTGTTGCCTATTCGATTAAATTGTAGAGTTACTACCCATGAGCCCATGGGCCATGACCGGGCGGCTGATTGTTGAATTCACTCATTTTCAGACCTGTGGCCTTTACCGGAGTTCCTAGGTGAATATTATCATTATAAATAAACCATTACATATATCATAAGGCCTCATACAGTGGCCTGAAACGTGTAGTTTACAGGCAATATCAGGCCTGAAAGTAGGGTTGCAAACTTCCACAAACTTTCCAATTTGTCCCCCAGTAATCTTCCAACCAGGATTTCTGGAAAACCTGGGAAATGTAACAGAATTTTGCAACCCTAACTGTAAATCACATTATGTTGGCTTGCAAAGTGATGTGTAATTCCTATTGGAATCTAGCCAGCGTTTAAGCTATGCAACAGTTGAAATGTGTATTCACCCGCAACCTGCATTCATAATGACTGCCAGTGGGAAGAAACGACCTAAGCCATTTAAACTGGAACAACCTTTTCAGTAGCAGGTGAAACATTATTGGATTAGTTTAGAATTGTTCTATTTATCTTTGTGTGGCATGACATTTAACCAATCAATCACTCAATGTACATGTTAAAACACAGATATTAAAAACAATTCCCACACATCTACCTGCAGTAGAACACGCTGGGAAAAAAAGTTAATTTGGCATCATACCTTAAAAACATTTAGTTGGTGTGACTTCTCATTTAGTTTTGAATCAGTGCCACATAAACATTTGAAGTAATAATGACTTTTCAGTGACTTTGAGTACAACTTACTAGAAGTAAAAATGCCTTGGGGTTTACAGTGCTGTGGGGATTGTCTGAGACATGCTACGTGTACAGTTGAGGAAACGAGGAGTTTTTATGTCTGTAATAAAGCTCTTTTGTGGGGAAAAACAAATTCTGATTGGCTGGGCCTGGCTCCCGAGTGGGTGGGTCTGGCTGCATTTATAGTTTTGTTCAGTATATATAGCTACGTACAGTTAAGTGCTAGCACACTATTTAACAAAGATCATACTGCCCAGATAATACTGTGCTAGCACACTATTTAACAAAGATCATACTGCCCAGATAATACTGTGCTAGCATAGTATAACAAAGATCATACTTCCCAGATAATACTGTGCTAGCATAGTATAACAAAGATCATACTGCCCAGATAATACTGTGCTAGCATAGTATAACAAAGATCATACTGCCCAGATAATACTCTGCTAGCATAGTATAGCAAAGATCATACTGCCCAGATAATACTGTGCTAGCATAGTATAACAAAGATCATACTGCCCAGATAATACTCTGCTAGCATAGTATAACAAAAATCATACTGCCCAGATAATACTCTGCTAGCATAGTATAACAAAGATCATACTGCCCAGATAATACTCTGCTAGCATAGTATAACAAAGATCATACTGCCCAGATAATACTCTGCTAGCATAGTATAACAAAGATCATACTGCCCAGATAATACTCTCCACAAACAGACGCATGGACGCTCAAAGTTGTGATATAATGTAGCTTATTAGAAGGTCAACGGTAAAAATGGATGGATATGTACAGCCCCATAAAATCTTTTTTTTCAGATTTTCACTCTCAAAATCACACCTTTTTTAATAGCAATCAAATCAAATAGTATTGGTCACATACACATATCAGATGTTATTGCGGGTGTAGCAAAATGCTTGTGTTTCTAGCGCCAACAGTGCAGAAAAACAACTAAGTCCACAATAATGGGTTAAACCACATCAGGAGACTACGTTTGAGGTCTGGGACAAATCCAAGAAATGTTCTAAGTGCAATACACGTTGGAATATTGTTGAATTCCGTTTTAAAGGGACATTTCTAAAATGTTCAACTTCATTTTCATCATCTCCAGCACTGCCTCAACATCAACATTATGTGAACATTTCCCAGTTCTATGTTTTGTAGTAAATAAAGACAGAGGAAGATGTGTTTCCAATGACATCATCAACCAATTAGTAGGCAACACCTCCTCATAATTGGTCAAAATCACACAACGCACACCGATGATGTCATTGGAAACTCTTATCTTCCTCTGTCTTTATTTACTACAAAACATAGAACTGGGAAATGTTCACATAATGTTGATGTTGAGGTGTTGCTGGAGATGATGAAAATGAAGTAGAAAATTTTTCTAATGTTCCTTTGTCTGCATTCCATTCTCCGCGTCGTAGTTTTTTATAGATATGATGAGATATTAGAGATAAACTTAAACAAGTGTCTGGAATTTAATCCTCTAGTGCTCTAGCCTGAGACCTGAAGACATCTTCATTAACCAGCAGTCTTCACAGCGCCCACGTCTCACAAGGCGACAAGCTGCAGTCAGACACTCATTAGGCTCCACTTCCTCTCTGGTCTCTAAAGCGGGATAATGTTTTGAAGTGAATTTTCCGCCCTGCCGCATTAGATGTAGCCGGGCCACACATCCTGTACTCTGTGCTAACCCCTCCACCCGCCTGTCATTTGGTGTGTGTGTGTTTTTTTTTTTAAACACTCGTCCTGGCTGACACCAATCACCTGCTGCTGTCACCGTAACCATGGGAGGCCCTTGACAACCTGACACGGTGACGAGATCAAAGCACTGTGATAATCCACCATACCGTACGGGGGCGAAACCGATTCACCTACGCTCGACACACACGCACACACACAAACACACACACAGGCCGCGACACTGTGTGTGTGTGTGTTAGAGAGCGTCCGTGCGTCTGTTTGTGGAGAGCACAGCTGTACTCCCACCAGCAGATAGATGGATCCTAGTGAATGCTCCAATAGGATTAGAGGGTTTAGATGTCATCGTCATTCCTGCCCGGTGTCTTGTAGCCCTACAAACACATAGTGCTGCTTTATGATAACTCATTACCACACAGGCGTGTGTGTATGTGTGTGCGTGTGCGTGTGTGCGTGTGTGTATGTGTGCGTGTGTGTGTGTGCGTGTATGTGTGTGTGCGTGCGTGCGTGTATGTGCGTGCGTGTGTGTGCGCGTGTGTGCGTGTGTGCGGTGTGCGTGTGTGTGTGTGTGCGTGTATGTGTGTGTGCGTGCGTGTGTGTGTGTGTGTGTGTGTGTGCGTGTATGTGTGTGTGCGTGCGTGCGTTGTGTGGTTGTTGTTTTACTCCTCTCCAGTGTCTCCCTAGAGAAGGTCTGCTCCGCTCCACATAACTGATTCACCCCTAATACAGCACTGTAACCAGGTAAGAAGGCCTTCATTGTGGCGCTGAGAGAGATCTGGGGGAGTTTGGATCAGATTGCGACTGAGACAACATCACCTTGTTTATCCGGTAAATAATTCAACCCCCGAGCACTGAAAACAAAATCAAGGCTGCGTGTTTAACGAGAAAGCAGCAGAGAGAGACTTTCCTTTGCCTTTCCTTTTCCCCATAAAGCTGGTGCCTGCAGATAGCAACACATTGACACATCTCTGATTTTCATGCAGCACGAAGATGCTACAGAGAGGTGTGTGTGGGGGGCGGGGGGGAGAGATGGAGGGAGAGAGAGCTGGAGGGAGAGAGAGCTGGAGGGAGAGAGATGGAGGGAGAGAGATGGAGGGAGAGAGATGGAGGGAGAGAGATGGAGGGAGGGAGAGAGAGCTGGAGGGAGAGAGAGCTGGAGGGAGAGAGAGCTGGAGGGAGAGAGAGCTGGAGGGAGAGAGATGGAGGGAGGGAGAGAGAGCTGGAGGGAGCTGGAGGGAGAGAGAGCTGGAGGGAGAGAGAGCTGGAGGGAGAGAGAGCTGGAGGGAGAGAGAGCTGGAGGGAGAGAGATGGAGGGAGAGAGAGATGGAGGGAGAGAGAGATGGAGGGAGAGAGCTGGAGGGAGAGAGAGATGGAGGGAGAGAGAGATGGAGGGAGAGAGATGGAGGGCGAGAGAGATGGAGGGCGAGAGAGCTGGAGGGAGAGAGATGGAGGGAGAGAGAGATGGATGGAGAGAGAGATGGAGAAATGGATGGAGAGGTGGATGTAGAGAGGTGGATGTAGAGAGGTGGATGTAGAGAGGTGGATGTAGAGAGGTGGATGTAGAGAGCTGGAGGGAGAGAGAGCTGGAGGGAGAGAGAGCTGAAGGGAGAGAGATGGAGGGAGAGAGAGCTGGAGGGAGAGAGAGCTGGAGGGAGAGAGAGCTGGAGGGAGAGAGATATGGAGGGAGAGAGAGATGGAGGGAGAGAGAGATGGAGGGAGGGAGAGAGCTGGAGGGAGAGAGAGCTGGAGGGAGAGAGAGCTGGAGGGAGAGAGAGATGGAGAGGTGGATGTAGAGAGGTGGATGTAGAGAGGTGGATGTAGAGAGATTAATGGACAGAGCTGGAGGGAGAGAGAGCTGGAGGGAGAGAGAGATGGATGGAGGGAGAGAGATGGAGGGAGAGAGAGCTGGAGGGAGAGAGAGCTGGAGGGAGAGAGAGATGGAGGGAGAGAGAGAATATTTTTATGTATTGCATTTTTTTAATGTTTAGCTCACATAATATAATTTCAAAGTTAAGGTGTCTGTAATAGAATAAATGTGTCAAAACATTGAAATGTAGAAATGCATTTTTATAGCTTCAAAAAAATAGTTTACAATGGTGGGAGAGTGGCTTCAAAACAGCACCCCCAGCGAGTCATCTAGTGTATATATATACAAGCCATTCCTTGGGACATTCTTGCCTTTCTTAACAGCGTCGCGTCGTGGTAGTGTCGTCTGATTTGATTCTCATCACCCTGTCTGTGATTGGTAGGCACTGCCACGCTTGGTCTAGGATCAGGTCCCTTTATCCATATAGTTGTGTTCATTATGATCTAAAACTGATCCAGGATCAGCAGTACTACTCTAAGAGGCTTTGTGAATGTGGGCCTTGTACTCTGGCTGGTACTGCTGGTGCAGTACAATTTTTTTTTTTTAAATGCATGAAATGAAATGTATGCATTCACTACTGTAAGTCGCTCTGGATAAGAGCGTCTGCTAAATGACTAAAATGTAAATGTAAATGCCATGTTGTGGCCAGAGAACAGTTCAACAACACCCAACACCTCTACATCGTGCCTCTCCTCTTTATCCGATTTGAAACATTGTTGATAAACACGTCAGACAGTCAGATTCAGCTTTATTATGATATTCTTCTAGCTGCCAGTAAATTAAACAACAGAAGAAGAAAACAGGGTTACATCACTTACAGTAAAAGAGAGCTTGTCCATGTCTTTGACTGATAATCAGCTCGGTATTGTGTTGATCATTTACAGCTCTCTGTTTCTCTCTCTCTCTCTCTCTCTCTCTCTCTCTCTCTCCCTATTCATCTCTCTCTTCCTCTTCATATCGCTCTCTCTCTCGCTCTCTCTCTCTTCATCTCTCTCTCTCTCTCTCTCCCTCTTCAGCTCTCTCTCCCTCTCTCTCTGTCTCTGTCAATCTGTCTCTCTGTATCTCTTTGTATCTGACTATCAGCCCGTAGCACTCACATCTGTAGCCATGAAATGCTTTGAAAGGCTGGTCTTGGCTCACATCGACATCATCATCCTAGACACGCTGGACCCACTCCAATTCTCATACCGCCCCAGCAGATCCACAGATGATGCCATCTCCATTGCACTCCACACTGCCCTTTCCCATCGAGACAAAAGAGACACCTATGTGAGAATGCTATTCATTGAAAACAGCTCAGCGTTCAACACCATGGTGCCCTCAAAGCTCATCACTAAGCTAAGGACCCTGGGACTAAACACCTTCCTCTGCAACTGGATCCTGGACTTTCTGAAGTGCCACCCCCAGGTGGTGACGATAGGCAACATACTGATAATTCAACACGGGGGCCCCTCAGGGGTGCGTGCTCAAGTCTCCTCCTGTACTCCCTGTTCACCCATGACTGCATGGCCAGGCACGACTCCAACACCATCATCAAGTTTACCAACAACACGACAGTGGTAGGCCTGATTATTGGCGACGATAAGACAGCCTACAGGGAGGAGGTCAGAGAACTGGCAGTGTGGTGCCAGAACACCAACAACCAACACCAAAAACACACTAACACAGTCGTGAAGGGGCCCCTTGGGAGGCTGAAAAGATGTGTCATGGGCCCTCAGATCCTCAAAAAGGATCTGTACCATCGAGAGCATCCTGACTGGTTGCATCACCGCCTGGTATGGCAACTGCTTGGCATCCGACCGCAAGGCGCTACAGAGGGTAGTGCTTACGGCCCAGTACATCACTGGGGCCAAGCTCCCTGCCATCCAGGACCTCTATACCAGGCGGTGTCAGAGGAAGGCCCTAAAAAGACTCCAGCCACCCACGTCATAGACTGTTCTCTCTGCTACCGCACTGCAAGCGGTACCGATGCACCAAGTCTGGAACCAATAGGACCCTGACCCAGTATGTACACTACCGGTCAAAAGTTTTAGAACATCTACTCATTCAAGGCTTTTTCTTTATTTTTACTATTTTCTATGTTGTAGAATAATAGTGAAGACATCAAAACTATGTAATAACACATATGGAATCAGGTAGTAACCAAAATAGTGTCAAACAAATCTAAATATATTTTATATTTGAGATTCTTCAAAGTAGCCACCCTTTGCCTTGATGACAGCTTTGCACACTCTTGGAATTCTCTCAACCAGCTTCATTAGGTTGTCATCTGGAATGCATTTCAATTAATAGTTAATAGTTCATGTGTGGAATTTATTTCCTTCTTAATGCCTTTGAGCCAATCAGTTGTGTTGTGACATGGTAGGGGTGGTATACAGAAGATAACCCTATTTGGTAAAAGACCAAGTCCGTATTATAGTAACAACAGCTCAAATAAGCAAAGAGAAATGACAGTCCATCATTACTTTAAGACATGAAGGTCAGTCAATATGGAAAAGTTCAAGAACTTTTAAAGATTCTTTAAGTGCAGTCGCAAAAACCATCAGGCGCTATGATGAAACTGGCTCTCATGAGGACTGCCACAGGAAAGGAAGACCCAGAGTTACCTCTGCTGCAGAGGATAAGTTCATCAGAGTTACCAGGCTCAGAAATTGCAGCCCAAATAAATGCTTCACAGGATTCAAGTAACAGACACATCTCAACATCAGCTGTTCAGAGGAGACTGTGTGAATCAGGCCTTCATGGTCAAAATGCTGCAAAGAAACCACTATTAAAGGACACCAATAAGAAGAAGAGACTAAGAAACATGAGCAATGGACATTAGACCGGTGGAAATCTGTCCTTTGGTCTGATGAGTCCATATTGGAGAATTTTGGTTCCAACCGCTATGTCTTTGTGAGATGCGGTGTGGGTGAACGGATGATCTCTGCATGTGTATTTCCCACCGTGAAGCATGGAGGAGGAGGTGTTATGGTGTGGGGGTGCTTTGCTGGTGACACTGTCTGTGATTTATTTATAATTCAAGGCACACTTAACCAGCATGGCTACCACAGCATTCTGCAGCAATACGCAATTCCATTTGGTTTGGGCTTAGTGGGACTATCATTTGTTTTTCAACAGGACAATGACCCAACACACCTCCGGGCTGTGTAAGGGCTGTTTTACCAAGAAGGAGAGTGATGGAGTGCTGCATCAGATGACCTGGCCTCCACAATCACCTGACCTCAACCAATTGAGATGGTTTGGGATGGGTCGGACAGCAGAGTGAAGGAAAAGCAGCCAACAACTGCTCAGCTCATGTGTGAACTCCTTCAAGACTGTTGGAAAAGCATTCCAGATGAAGCTGGTTGAGAGAATGCCAAGATTGTGCAAAGCTGTCATCAGGCAAAGGGTGGCTATTTGAATAATCTGCAATATATAATATATTTTGATTTGTTTAACACTTCTTTGGTTACTACATGATTCCATAAGTGTTATTTCATAGTTTTGATGTCTTCACTATTATTCTACAATGTTGAAAATAGTAAAAATAAAGAAAAACCCTTGGATGAGTAGGTGTTCTAAAACTTTTGACCGGTAGTGTACATATCTACCTCAATTGCCTGTCTGTCTTTGTCTGTCTCTCTCTGTCTTTCTCTTTCTGTCTGTCTGTCTGTTTTTGTTTTTCTGTCTCTCTCTGTATCTCTCTGTCTTTGTCTGTCTGTCTGTCTGTCTGTCTGTCTGTCTGTCTGTCTGTCTGTCTGTCTGTCTGTCTGTCTGTCTGTCTGTCCGTCTGTCTGTCTGTCTGTCTGTCTGTCTGTCTGTCTGTCTGTCTCTCGCTGTCTGTCTGTCTGTCTGTCTCTCTCTCTCTCTCTCTCTCTCTCTCTCTCTCTGTATGTCTCTTGAGCTATCTATGTCTGTCCATCTCTGCCTGTCTATGTCTCTTTCTGTCTCGTTCTGTCTGTCTCTCTGTTTGTCTCTCTCTGTATGTCTCTCTAGCTATCTGTATCTGTCTGTCTGTCTCTCTCTCTCTCTATCTCTTTGTCTGTATCTGTCTGTCCCCCTCTATCTGTATGTGTCTGTATTTCTGTCTCTGCCTGTCTCATCCTGTCTATGTCTCTCTCTGTCTCTGTCTGTATCTCTCTATCTGTCTCTGTCTCTCTCTGTCTGTGTCTCGCTAATCTCTCTGTCTTTCTCTGCCTGTCCCCCTCTGTCTGTCTGTGTCTGTATTTCTGTCTGTCTCTCTCTGCCTGTCTCTGCCTGTCTCTGCCTGTCTATGTTCTCTGTCTGTCTGTCTGTCTGTCTGTCTGTCTGTCTGTCTGTCTGTCTGTCTGTCTGCTGTCTGTCTGTCGTCTGTCTGTCTGTCTGTCTGTCTGTCTGTCTGTCTGTCTGTCTGTCTGTCTGTCTGTCTGTCTGTGTCACTGTCTGTGTCTGTCTGTCTGTCTCTCTGTCTATATCTGTCTCTCTCTGTATTTCTCTCTGATTATCTCTGTCTGTCTGTGTCTGTCTGTTTCTCTGTCTGATCCTCTGTCTATCTCTCTCTGTCTCTGTCTGTGTCTGTCAGTGTCTGTCTGTCTCTCTCTGTCTCTCTGTCTCTGTCCATCTTTCTCACTGTCTCTGTCTCTCTTACTCACTGTCTCTGTCTCTGTCTCTCTTTCTGTCTCTCTCTCTGTCTCTCGTTCTCTCTCTCTTTCGCTCTCGTTCTCTCTCTCGCTTTCTCTCTCTTGCTGTCTCCCGTATCAACAGAGACTGTTAATGGCTTTGGCAGGGATCCATGGTGGCAACTGGCGAGTAGAGAAGAGTAACAGTGTCAAAACAGGCCACACTACTTGTATACTAGCCCTTCTCTTAGAAAGCCACACAGTTTGTAATGCTTAACTCCACCCACATTCCAGGTCCCAATCCCCACTCCACTTATCAACCCTCCCAAGGAAGGGGAAAAACAACAACAACATATGCAGTCCCTTTGCTAGCGGAGCCGAGCGGAGGGAGAGGTGCCCTAGCCCCCAACCTGGCTAACTGTGCATGAAATTGAACTGATCAACTAGCTATTGACCAGAAGCTCAACCCCCTAAGAGGAAGGGGAAAAAGCTGCCGGCTGTGTGTTACCTGATTGACTGAAAACTCCTCGGTCGGTTGGTTTTGATGGCTGGCACTTTACTGGAAAGAGTGATTTAATGGAATCTGCCAGACCTCATCAATGTCAGGGCTCCTTGAGGGGCCCCTGTCGCTCTGTCCTAACCCCCGCTATCTCTCTGTTATATAACGTGTCAGTCATGACAGGGGCCTAAAGGACAGATGTTGTGTTGTTGTTTTTAACTATATAAACCAACCAGAAGATTGTTTCCCCTCTGACTGGATTCTTGAGGACAGAGCAGCGTGGGGGTGTGTGGCTAGTTGTGTATGAGAGAGGGACAGAGAAGGAGAGATTGTGTGTGTGTGTGTGTGTGTGTGTGTGTGTGTGTGTGAGCAAGAGAGAGAGTGTGAATGAGTGAGATGGAACAGCATGTCCTTTTCCCTGACCAACTCAGCACCAGAACAGAGTCCCTTCACTGAGGAGGCTATATTAGTCCTCTATAAATAGCCTATTCAATTTAGCCGGCTTGATAAGTATATAACGTGGTCGTCATTTTGCACGTACATCTCTAGAGGACCCTGAGGTAGGTGTGTGTGTGTGCGTGTGCGTGCGTGCGTGCGTGCGTGCGTGCGTGCCTGCCTGCCTGCCTGCCTGCCTGCCTGCCTGCCTGCCTGCCTGCGTGTAAGGAGACTTCAGTGCCCTTGTTTTAAAGCGTAAACTCAAGTGAACTGGAACACTGTGATAACTGTTATAGAGGTCTACCTCACTGTGATAACTGTTATAGAGGGCTACCTCATTGTGATAACTGGCTACCTCACTGTGATAACTGATATAGAGGGCTACCTCATTGTGATAACTGATATAGAGGGCTACCTCACTGTGATAACTGTTATAGAGGGCTACCTCACTGTGATAACTGTTATAGAGGGCTACCTCACTGTGATAACTGGCTACCTCACTGTGATAACTGATATAGAGGGCTACCTCATTGTGATAACTGATATAGAGGGCTACCTCACTGTGATAACTGTTATAGAGGTCTACCTCACTGTGATAACTGTTATAGAGGGCTACCTCACTGTGATAACTGTTATAGAGGGCTACCTCACTGTGATAACTGATATAGAGGGCTACCTCACTGTGATAACTTGCTACCTCACTGTGATAACTGTTATAGAGGGCTGCATCACTGTGATAACTGTTATAGAGGGCTACCTCACTGTGATAACTGGCTACCTCACTGTGATAACTGTTATAGAGGGCTACCTCACTGTGATAACTGTTATAGAGGGCTGCATCACTGTGATAACTGTTATAGAGGGCTACCTCACTGTGATAACTTGCTACCTCACTGTGATAACTGTTATAGAGGGCTGCATCACTGTGATAACTGTTATAGAGGTCTACCTCACTGTGATAACTGTTATAGAGGCCTACCTCACTGTGATAACTGTTATAGAGGGCTACCTCACTGTGATAACTGTTATTGAGGGCTACATCATTGTGATAACTGGCTACCTCACTGTGATAACTGTTATAGAGGTTTATCTCACTGTGATAACTGTTATAGAGTGTTATCTCACTGTGATAACTGTTATAGAGGGCTACCTCACTGTGATAACTGTTATTGAGGGCTACATCATTGTGATAACTGTTATAGAGGGCTACCTCACTGTGATAACTGTTATAGAGGGTTACCTCACTGTGATAACTGGCTACTTCACTGTGATAACTGTTGTAGAGGGCTACATCACTGTGATAACTGTTATAGAGGGTTACCTCACTGTGATAACTGGCTACCACACTGTGATAACTGTTATAGAGGGTTATCTCACTGTGATAGCTGTTATAGAGGGCTACCTCATTGTGATAACTGTTATAGAGGGCTACCTCACTGTGATAACTGGCTACCTCACTGTGATAACTGTTATAGAGGGCTGCATCACTGTGATAACTGTTATAGAGGGCTGCATCACTGTGATAACTGTTATAGAGGGCTGCATCACTGTGATAACTGTTATAGAGGGCTGCATCACTGTGATAACTGTTATAGAGGGCTGCATCACTGTGATAACTGTTATAGAGGGCTGCATCACTGTGATAACTGTTATAGAGAGCTACCTCACTGTGATAACTGTTATATAGGGCTACTTTGCTATATAGAGGGTTACCTCACTGTAATAACTGTTATAGAGGGCTACATCATTGTGATAACTGGGTACCTCACTGTGATAACTGTTATATTGATCCAAGATGGCGTAGCAGTGCAGAAATGTTTTGTTTGTCCTCTCGTGTACTTTTGTATTTTTTGTATTTTTTTGTATATATTTCCATTTTATTTTCAATCTCTTTTCCATTTTTATTCAATTATACCTTCCGGTAACCTGCCTCACCCAATGTGATACTGAACCGCTATTATTTAAAAATGTTAGACCTTATAGCAAGAACCACCTAGCCAGCAGAAGCTAACCAGCTAATTAATTACAAGCTATTTAGTCATTGTTAGCCACTGCAAGCAGCCTTTACCTTCTGCACGGATACCAACCCTTTTTTTAGCCTGGATAATACTCACCAGCCTACCAGTATCGGACTGTCTCTCCACTACAACGCCGGATTCCTGCCGTAAACCCAGGACCATTACTCCTGATCTTCACAGCTAGCTAGCACCCACCGAGTTACCTAGTACCGAAGCTATCCCTGAGGCCCACCTCCCGGCCTACTCAGTTGATCACCCGGACTCCACCCAAACACGGCTAGAACCCACTACTCCACCGGATCCTCGCCGTAAGCTCTGGACCTTGGCACTGGATCATCGATGCTACTGAGTGGCTATAGTGGCTAATGCCCCTGCCCCGAAGCTAGCACCAGTTAGCCGTGAGCCAGGCACATCTCCCGGCTAGCAAACAAAATTACTACAACTACAATACCTCTTTCGCCATCTGGCTTGGATCCTTTGTCGACACGGTGCCCCGCCGCACCACCACGACTGGTCTGCCGATGAATGCTCCATCCGCTGTGCCTTCAACCGGCCTCCGTCGGACGTCGGAGCAAATGCTTCTACTAGCCCCGGGCTACTAACTTTAAACGCCGTGTCGCACGCTTGCTAGCGTAGTAGCGACTACTCCGCGGCTTCCCTGTTCCATCTATTGCTGCCCCCTGGACCCTATGATCACTTGGCTACATAGCTGATTCCTGCTGGACTGTCCATTAATCACGGTACTCCATTCTGTTTATATTTTTTCTATCTGTCGGCCCCAGCCTCAAACTCAGGCTCTATGTGTAGTTAACCGACCCTCTCTGCCCAGTCATCGCCATTTTACCTGTTGTTGTTGTTTTAGCTGATCAGCTGTTGTTGTCTCACCCGTTGTTGTCTAGCTAACTCTCCCAATCAACACCTGTGATTACTTTATGCCTAGCTGTATGTCTCTCTCAAATGTCAACATGCCTTGTATACTGTTGTTTAGGTTAGTTATTATTGTTTTAGTTTACAATGGAGCCCCTAGTTCCACTCATCATACCTCTGATACCTCCTTGGTCCCACCTCCCACACATGCGATGACCTCACCCATTATAACCAGCATGTCCAAAGATACAACTTCTCTTATCATCTCTCAGTGCCTGGGCTTACCTCCGCTGTACCCGCACCCCACCATACCCCTGTCTGCACATTATGCCCTGAATCTATTCTACCACGCCCAGAAATCTGCACCTTTTATTCTTTGTCCCCAACGCTCTAGGCGACCAGTTTTGATAGCCTTTAGCCGTACCCTCATCCTACTCCTCCTCTGTTCCTCGGGTGATGTGGAGGTAAACCCAGGCCCTGCGTGTCCCCAGGCACCCTCATTTGTTGACTTCTGTGATCAAAAAAGCCTTGGTTTCATGCATGTCAACATCAGAAGCCTCCTCCCTAAGTTTGTTTTACTCACTGCTTTAGCACACTCCGCCAACCCTGATGTCCTTGCCGTGTCTGAATCCTGGCTTAGGAAGGCCACCAAAAATTCTGAGATTTCCATACCCAACTACAACTTTTTCCATCAAGATAGAACGGCCAAAGGGGGAGTAGTTGCAATCTACTGCAGAGATAGCCTGCAAAGTTCTGTAATACTTTCCAGGTCTATACCCAAACAGTTCGAACTTCTAATTTTAAAAATTAATCTCTCCAGAAATAAGTCTCTCACTGTTGCCGCCTGCTATCGACCCCCCCTCCGCTCCCAGCTGTGCCCTGGACACCATTTGTGAATTGATCGCCCCCATCTAGCCTCAGAGTTCGTTCTGTTAGGTGACCTAAACTGGGATATGCTTAACACCCCGGCAGTCCTACAATCTAAGCTAGATGCCCTCAATCTCACACAAATCATCAAGGAACCCACCAGGTACAACCCTAAATCCATAAACATGGGCACCCTCATAAACATTATACTGACCAACTTGCCCTCCAAATACACCTCTGCTGTTTTCAATCAGGATCTTAGCGATCACTGCCTCATTGCCTGTATCTGTATCCGCTATGGGTCTGCGGTCAAACGACCACCCCTCATCACTGTCAAACGCTCCCTAAAAAACTTCTGCGAGCAGGCCTTTCTAATCGACCTGGCCCGGGTATCCTGGAAGGATATTGACCTCATCCCGTCAGTCGAGGATGCCTGGTCATTCTTTAAAAGTAATTTCCTCACCATCTTAGATAAGCATGCCCCGTTCAAAAAATGCAGAACTAAGAACAGATATAGCCCTTGGTTCACTC
Organism: Salmo salar; assembly: GCF_965601325.2. Classification (NCBI taxonomy): domain Eukaryota; kingdom Metazoa; phylum Chordata; class Actinopteri; order Salmoniformes; family Salmonidae; genus Salmo; species Salmo salar. The sequence continues at coordinate 35,491,670 of NC_138318.1, forward strand.
CAGACCTGACTGCCCTTGACCAGCACAAAAACATCCTGTTGCGGACTGCAATAGCATCGAAAGTCCCCGCGATATGCAACTGTTCAGGGAAGTCAGGAACCAATACACGCAGTCAGTCAGGAAAGCAAAGGCTAGCTTTTTCAAGCAGAAATTTGCATCCTGTAGCTCTAACTCCAAAAAGTTTTGGGACACTGTAAAGTCCATGGAGAACAAGAGAAAGCTGGGCTAGACAATCTGGACCCTCTATTTCTAAAACTATCCGCCGCCCATTGTTGGAACCCCTATTACCATCCTGTCCAACCTCTCTTTCGTATCGTCCGAGATCCCTAAAGATTGGAAAGCTGCCGCGGTCATCCCCCTCTTCAAAGGGGGTGACACCCTAGACCCAAACTGTTACAGACCTATTTCCATCCTCCCCTGCCTATCTAAAGTCTTCGAAAGCCAAGTTAATAAACAGATCACTGACCATTTCGAATCCCACCGGACCTTCTCCTCTGTGCAATTCGGTTTTCGAGCCGGTCACGGGTGCACCTCAGCCACGCTCAAGGTACTAAACGATATCATAACCGCCATCAATGAAAGACAGTACTGTGCAGCCGTCTTCATCGACCTGGCCAAGGCTTTCCACTCTCTCAATCACCGTATTCTTATCGGCAGACTCAATAGCCTTTGTTTTTCTAATGACTGCCTCGCCTGGTTCACCAACTACTTTGCAGACAGAGTTCAGTGTGTCAAATTGGAGGGCATGTTGTCCGGACCTCTGGCAGTCTCTATGGGGGTACCACAGGGTTCAATTCTCGGGCCGCCTCTTTTCTCTGTATATATCAATGATGTCGCTCTTGCTGCGGGCGATTCCCTGATCCACCTCTACGCAGACGACACCATTCTGTATACTTCTGGCCCTTCCTTGGACACTGTGCTAACAAACCTCCAAATGAGCTTCAATGCCATATAACACTCCTTCCGTGGCCTCCAACTGCTCTTAAACTCTAGTAAAACCAAATGCATGCTTTTCAACCGTTCGCAGCCCGCACCTGCCCGCCCGACTAGCATCACCACCCTGGACGGTTCCGACCTAGAATATGTGGAAAACTATAAATACCTAGGTGTCTGGTTAGACTGTAAACTCTCCTTCCAGACTCATATTAAACAAAAACCAATCCAAAATCAAATCTAGAATCGGCTTTCTATTTCGCAACAAAGCCTCCTTCACTCATGCCGCCAAACTTACCTTAGTAAAACTGACTATCCTACCGATCCTTGACTTCGGCGATGTCATCTACAAAATAGCTTCCATTACTCTACTCAGCAAACTGGATGCAATCTATCACAGTGCCATCCGTTTTGTCACCAAATCACCTTATACCACCCACCACTGCGACCTGTATGCTCTAGTCGGCTGGCCCTCGCTACATATTCGTCGCCAGACCCACTGGCTCCAGGTCATCTATAAGTCTATGCTAGGTAAAGCTCCGCCTTATCTCAGTTCACTGGTCACGATAACAACACCCACCCGTAGCACACGTTCCAGCAGGTATATCTCACTGATCATCCCCAAAGCCAACACCTCATTTGACCGCCTTTCCTTCCAGTTCTCTGCTGCCAGTGACTGGAACGAATTGCAAAAATCGCTGAAGTTGGAGACTTTTATTTCCCTCACCAACTTTAAACATCAGCTACCTGAGCTGCTAACCGATCGCTGCAGCTGTACATAGTCCATCTGTAAGTTGCCCACCCAATCTACATACCTCATCCCCATACTGTTTTTATTTTATTTACTTTTCTGCTCTTTTGCACACCAGTATTTCTACTTGCACATCATCATATGCTCATTTATCACTCCATTGTTAATCTGCTAAATTGTAATTATTCGCTCCTATTGCCTATTTATTGCCTACCTCCTCATGCCTCATTGCACACACTGTATATAGATTTTCTTTTTTTCTACTGTGTCATTGACTTGTTTATTGTGTTATTGGCTTGTTTATTGTTTACTCCATGTGTAACTCTGTGTGCTTTGCTTTATCTTGGCCAGGTCGCAGTTGTAAATGAGAACTTGTTCTCAACTTGCCTACCTGGTTAAATAAAGGTGAAAAATAAATACAAATGTTTAAATATAGGGCTACCTCACTGTGATAACTGTTATAGAGGGCTACCTCACTGTGATAACTGATATAGAGGGCTACCTCACTGTGATAACTGATATAGAGGGCTACCTCACTGTGATAACTGTTATAGAGGCCTACCTCACTGTGATAACTGATATAGAGGGCTACCTCACTGTGATAACTATTATAGAGGGCTACCTCATTGTGATAACTGTTATAGAGGGTTACCTCACTGTGATAACTGTTATAGAGGGCTACCTCACTGTGATAACTGACTACCTCACTGTGATAACTGTTATAGAGGGCTACCTCACTGTGATAACTGTTATAGAGGGTTACCTCACTGTGATAACTGGCCACCTCACTGTGATAACTGTTATAGAGGGTTATCTCACTGTGATAACTGTTATAGAGGGTTACCTCACTGTGATAACTGGCCACCTCACTGTGATAACTGTTATAGAGGGCTACCTCACTGTGATAACTGTTATAGAGGGTTACCTCACTGTGATAACTGTTATAGAGGGTTACCTCACTGTGATAACTGTTATAGAGGCTTACCTCACTGTGATAACTGTTATTTATGGCTACCTCATGGTGATAACTGTTATAGAGGGATACTTCACTGTGAAAGCATTTATGTAATCAAAACAAGCACAAAGTACATGAAAGCATCATAATTCATAAAGGTCACGTTAGCAGAATAATATTATCTCATAGAACAACACGGATTAGATCTCCTAAGCCTGTGTTAACCTCAGACCTTATTTTTGGTGTTTATCCCAAACCCAATACTTACCCCATTCATTTCCCCCGTTAGAATGGCCTAACGAACCAGAGGTAACTCATTTCTTGACTACAAGCTGGCGAGCTCTATAGAGCTGAATTTGTTTTCATCTTTATGTCCACTAATATTATACTAAACAAAAATATAAACGCAACATGCAACAATTTCAAAGATTGTTACTGAGTTGCAGTTCATATTAGGAAATTAGTCAATTGTAAAAAATTCATTAGGCCCTAATTTATGGATTTCACATGACTGGGCAGGGGTGGAGCCGTGGCTGGGCCTTGGAAGGCATATGCCCAACTACTTGGCAGCCAGGCCCACCCACTGGGGAGCCAGGCCCACCCACTGGGGAGCCAGGCCCAGCCACTGGGGAGCCAAGTCCACCCACTGGGGAGCCAGGCCCAGCCAATCAGAATTTGTTTTTCACCACAAAAGGGCTTCGTTACAGACAGAAATACTCCTCACCTTTGCAACGAGGCCTAGTGCACATGCATTAGCCAATGTGCAATTTTCCAGATTTCATGATAGAAAAACAGTGTGGTTTTAGCTCAATAATGATCATTTAGAAAAAATAATTATACCTACAGAAACTGAGACCCTCTTCTCCCGCGATTGTATTTGAAATATTATTCAATCACAAGGGGACGGTCCCAGTGAAACAGGCATCTGGGCTGACACCTTCTTTTTACAGGAATCATAAGGATAATACACTTTACTGTTTTACAAATTCATGGTTTTATCCGTCCCAAAAATAGGAAATGTTTTATTGAGGTGACCAGGTAGAATGTGCAGCTTGCACCAGTGCAACCAAATATAATTTTTACTTGCACAGCCATGTCAAAGGATCGCAAAATACAACTAAATGTCCACAGTATGGAGCCCTGTAGGGAGGGAGAAGAAGTGGAGAGGGAGGTAGGGAAAGAGAGAGAGAGACAGCGGGAGGGAGAGAGAGGGAGAGAAAAAGAGAGAGGGAGAAAGTAATATCTTATAGTGTTAATGGCAAGCAGTCAGTCTGAAGCGGCTCAAATCCCAAACAGTCAGTGGGGCTGCTACTACTCTGCTCGCTGTCTCCTCGTCTCATCTGGCCTGTGTAATTGCCCTCCTGGAACCTGCCATGCGAAACTGCCTGCTATGCTGCCTCTTCTCCTCTCGTTCTCTCTCCCCTCTCCTCTTCTCTTCTCCCCCTCCTCCTAGTGATGACTGGCAGCTGTTGGATGTTGAAGAAAGACAGAGCGGGGCTCGCCGGGTCAACTCCCAAAGTGGGGCTCTTGGGCTCCTCTTATCCACAAGATGTAATAATTAATAGATATCTGGGGGCCCATGGGCTATGAGAAGGGGGAGGAGGGAGGAGCGAGGAGGGAGGAGAGTTATGGAAAAATAGAAGCCAAACAGTAAAATATGCCAGAGTTCTTATTCACCACTTATCATCATCATCATCATCATCATAATCAGCTAGTAGGCTTCCATGTTCTGGATGTGTCTCATATTATACCCTATTCCCTATATAGTACACAACTGTTAACCAGAACCTTATGGGCACTATATAAGGAATAGGATGCCATTTGGAATGCATATTCATTTCAGGATATTTTTCTAATTTCTCTATTCTAGTATTTGCATGGCGTTCTCCCGCTGTGTGTCTCTGGACCTCTCTGTTTACCAGGGGAACCTATTCATCTTTAAGGACCGTCCGTAGTTAAGTAAATATACACTCACTAGTCATTTTATTAGGTACACCACCGCATTCACGAAATTGGTTCGCTCCTACTGACAGAATGGAGCGACAAACAAAAAAATAAGGTCAATGGCAGTCCTGTGGGCGAAAGCAGCTCGTTGACGAGAGAGGTCGAAGGAAAATGGCAAGAATCGTGTAAGCTAACAGGTGGGTCACAAACAGACAAATAACGGCCCGGTACAACAGTGGTGTACAGAACGGCATCTCGGAATGCTCAACCCGTCAAAACCTGTCATGGTTGGGCTATTACAGCAGACAACAACACAACAAGAAACGGCTCCAGTGGACACACGGTCACCAACACTGGACAATTGAGGATTGGGAAAACATCACCTGGAACGTGACAGCTAGTTCAGTTTACCGAGTGTCCTGGTCAGTCCCCAGACCTCTACCCAATAGAACATAATGGTATGAGATGGAGCAGGCTGTTCACAGCATGAATGTACCGCCCTCCAATCTGCAGTAACTGAGTGATGCCATCAACATGGACCAACATCCCTGTGGAAAATTTTCGACACCTTGTAGAATGCCCCGAATAAATCAGGCTGTTCTGGATGCAAAGGGTGGTCTGACCTGGTACTAGATTGGTGTACCTAATAAATTGTCCAGTGAGTGTACATGAGCCCCACAGTGAGGGATAGACTCCTACCCAGCACCTTATGAACAAGCTGTTATTTCAGTTTCTTTCTGTGCTTTCTCTCTCTCTCTCTCTCTCTCTCTCTCTGTCTCTCTCTCTCTGTCTCTCTCATTTCAATTCAAGGGGCTTTATTGGCATGGGAAATATATTAACATTGCCAAAGCAAGTGAAGTAGATAATATACAAAAGTGAAATAAACAATAAAAATGAACAGTAAACATTACACTCACAGAAGTTCCAAAATAATAAAGATATTACAAATGTCATTATGTATATATACAGTGTTGTAACGATGTACAAATGGTTAAAGTACAAAAGGGAAAATAAATAAGCATATTGTCATAAAGTTCGTCGTCTGAGGAGGAGAAATCATCGGACCAATATGCAGCGGTTAAGGTGCTCATCTTCTTTTTATTTAGAAGGGAAAAAAATACTCATACAAAACAAACGACGAAAAACAGTCCCGTAAGGTGCTCAGACTACACGAGGAAACAACCACCCACAAACACAAGTGAAAACAAACACACTTAAATATGGCCTCCTATCAGAGAAAACAACAAGCAGCTGCCTCTGATTGGAGGTCATTGACAAAACTAACATAGACATAGAAAACTAGAAAACCCACATAGAAATAGAAAACAGAACATCAACCAAAAACCCCGAAACACACTAAACAAACACCCCCTGCCACTCCCTGACCAAACTACAATAACAAACAACCACTTTTACTGATCAGGACGTGACACATACATATTGGTTGTATTTACAATGGTGTTTGTTCTTCACTGGTTTACCTTTTCTTATGGCAACAGGTCACAAATCTTGCTGCTGTGATGGCACACTGTGGTAGTTCACCCAGTAGATATGGGAGTTTATCAAGATTGGGTTTGTTTTCGAATTCTTTGTGGATCTGTGTAATCTGAAGGAAACGTGTCTCGAATATGGTCAAACATTTGTCAGGAGGTTAGGAAGTGCAGCTCAGTTTCCACCTCATTTTGTGGGCAATGTGCACATAGCCTGTCTTCTCTTGAGAGCCAGGTCTGCCTACTGCGGCCTTTCTCAATAGCAAGGCTATGATCACTGAGTCTGTGCATAGTCAAAGCTTTCCTTCATTTTGGGTCAGTCACAGTGGTCAGGTATTCTGCCACTGTGTACTCTCTGTTTAGGGCCAAATAGCATTCTAGTTTGCTCTGGTTTTTTGTTAATACTTTCCAATGTGTCAAGTAATTATCTTTTTGTTTTCTCATGATTTGGTTGGGTCTAATTGTGTTGCTGTCCTTGGGCTCTGTGGGGTGTGTTTGTGTTTGTGAACAGAGTCCCAGGACCAGCTTGCTTAGGGGACTCTTCTCCAGGTTAATTTCTCTGTAGGTGATGGATTTGTTATGGAAGGTTTGGGAATCGCTTACTTTTAGGTGGTTGTAGAATTTGACGTCACTTTTCTGGATTTTCATAATTAGCAGGTATCGGCCTAATTCTGCTCTGCATTAATTATTTGGTGTTCTACGTTGTACACGGAGGATATTTTTGCAGAATTCTGCATGCAGGGTCTTAATTTGGTGTTTGTCCCATTTTGTGAATTCTTGGTTGGTGAGTGGACCCCAGACCTCACAACCATGAAGGGCAATGGGTTCTATAACTGATTCAAGTATTTTTAGCCTGATCCTAATTGGTATGTCGAATTTTATGTTCCTTTTGATGGCAAAGAAGGCCCTTCTTGCCTTGTCTCTCAGCTCGTTCACAGCTTTGTGGAAGTTACCTGTGGTGCTGATATTTAGGCCAGGGTGTGTATAGTTTATTTTGTGTGCTCTAGGGCAACGTTGTCTAGATGGAATTTGTATTTGTTGTTCTGGCTACTGGAACTTTTTTGGAACACCATTGTTTTGGTCTTACTGAGATTTACTGTCAGGGCCCAGGTCTGGCAGAATCTTTGCAGAAGATCTAGATGCTGCTGTAGGCCCTCCTTGGTTGGTGACAAAAGCACCAGATCATCAGCAAACAGTAGACATTTGACTTCAGATTCTAGTAGTTTGAGGCCGTGTGCTGCAGACTGTTCTAGTACCCTTGCCAATTCATTGATATGTTTGTTGAAGAGGGTAGGGCTTAAGCTGCATCCCTGTCTCACCCCATGGCCCTGTGGGAAGAAATGCATGTGTGTTTTGCCTATTTTAACTGCCCACTTATTGTTTGTGTACATGGATTTTATAATGTTGTATATTTTTCCCACAACACCACTTTCCATCAATTTGTATAGCAGACCCTCATGCCAAATTGAGTCAAATACTTTTTTGAAATCTGCAGGGCGACTACGTGGTCTTTCGTAAGGTAATTTGGTAAATAACCAATTTGACATTTGCTCAGTACATTGTTTTCTCTGAGGAAATGTACGTCTGCTGTTAATGGTAATGCAGAGGATTTTCCCAAGGTTGCTGTTGACGCATATCCCATGGTAGTTATTGGGGTCCACTTTTGTGGATTGGGGTGATCAGTCCTTGTTTCCAAATATTGGGAAGATGCCAGAGCTAAGGATGATGTTAAAGAGTTTTAGTATAGCCAATTGGAATTTGTTGTCTGCATATTTGATCATTTCATTGAGGATACCATCAACACCACAGGCCTTTTTGGGTTGGAGGAATTTTATTTTGTCCTGTAGTTCATTCAATGTTATTGGAGAATGCAGTGGGTTCTGAAAGTCTTGAATAGTTGATTCTTAGATTTCTATTTGATCATGTATATGTTTTTGCTGTCTGTTCTTTGTTATAGAGCCAAAAAGATTGGAGAAGTGGTTTACCTATACATCTCCATTTTGGATAGATAATTCTTCCTGTTGTTGTTTGTTTAGTGTTTTCCAATTTTCCCAGAAGTGGTTAGAGTCTATGGATTATTCATTTACATTGAGCTGATTTCTGATGTGCTGTTCCTTCTTTTTCCATAGTGTGTTTCTGTATTGCTTTAGTGATTCACCATAGCGAAGGCGTAGACTCAGATTTTCCGGGTCTCTCTGTTTTTGGTTAGACAGGTTTCTCAATTTCTTTCTTAGATTTTTGCATTCTTCATCAAACCATTTGTCATTGTTGTTCATTTTCTTCGTTTTTTTCTTCGAGATTTTTAGATTTTATAGGGAAGCTGAGAGGTCAAATATACTGTTAAAATGTTCTACTACCAAGTTTACACCTTCACCATTACAGTGGAACGTTTTGTCCAGGAAGTTGTCTAAAAGGGATTGAATTTGTTGTTAATTGTTTTTTGGTAGGTTTTGCATTCCTTCCATCTATAGCATTTCTTAGTATTATTCAGTTCCTTTGGCTTTGATACCTCATGATTGAGTATTGCTCTGTTCAAGTAGACTGTGATTTTGCTGTGATCTGATAGGGGTGTCAGTGGGCTGACTTTGAACGCTCTGAGAGATGCTGGGTTGAGGTCAGTGATAAAGTAGTCTACAGTCCTACTGCCAAGAGATGAGTTATAGGTGTACCTACTGCAGGAGTCCCTTCGAAGCCTCCCATTGACTATGTACTGTACATACCCAGCGTGCGACAGAGCTGCAGGAGTTGTGACCCATTTTTGTTGGTTATGTTGTCATAGTTGTGCCTAGGGGGGTATATGGAGGAGGGAATGCTGTCACCTCCAGGCAGGTGTTTGTCCCCCTGTGTGCTGAGGGTGTCAGGTTCTTGTCCGGTTCTGGCATTTAGGTTGCCACAGACTAGTACATGTCCCTGGGCCTGGAATTGATTGATTTGCCCCTCCAGGATGGAGAAGCTTCTTCATTAAAGTATGGGGATTCTAGTGTGGGGATATAGGTAGCACACTGGAGGACATTTTTCTCTGTTAAGATCATTTCCTTTTGAATTTCTAGCCAAATGTAAAATGTCCCTTCCCTGTTTCACACCTGGTAGTGTGGTGGATGGGACTACCAGCTCTCTGTAACCTAGAGGGCAACCAGTGGGTCCGTCTCCTCTATACCATGTTTCTTGTAGGATGACAATGTCTGTATTTCAGATTTATTTTATGAAGTCCAGGTTCCTGCTCTTTAGGCCAAAGGCAGATGACCTCAGGCCTTGGATATTCCAGGATGAGATAGTGAAGGCTTTGTGTTCCATAAAGTGTCCAATGTTGTTAGTCGTGTGGTTTGGCCTCAGACCAGTAAGTGTGAGCAGAGCCTGCTGAGCATCTGGTACATTCCATTGGTTTGGGCTAGTGTAAGAGTGGGGGTTGGGCCTGTTTGCCTGCTCACAGCCTGGGCGTATGTGTGACTTCCATGTTGAGGCCCTCTTTGCGGGAGTGGGGTGCATGGGGTGGGCAGGAGGAGCATACATCTGATCTGAGGGGGCCTAAATGGGGTGTGGGCATGGTTGACTTGGGGGGGGTGTTGATTGGTTGGGGTGGGGGTGTGGATGTGGCTGATGGTGTTGTGGTCTGGATGTAGGTCCTCTATGTGTAGGTTCGGGGGGGGGGGGGGTCCCGCAGGTCTGGGGGGGGGGTCCCGCAGGTCTGGGGGGGGGTCCCACTGGTCTTGGAGTGGTGTCTATTGATCTGTTGCTCCTGTGTGAAGTGTTGGGGCTGTGTTTGAGAGCGATGTCCTTTAGAGTCCGGGTGAAGCTGGGCACTGCTGCCTTGTATAGGTGGACCTGGTCATAAAGTCTGTTCAAGTCAAGGGTGGAGGGCTGGGCCAGGAAAACATTTGGTTTTGAAGCACCGTCATGGGAAATACTTGTGTTTACCCACTGTATGGTAGCAGGGTGGAAGTATTTTCGTGTTAGCAGGGGGAGATAACCACTTGTGCATTGGCGAAAGTAGAATAAGCTTTTTCAATCACTCCCTTGAGTGTTGTGGCCACCCTTTCCTGCTGTGCTCTCAGGTCGTTTGTGCCTGTGTGTATTATTATGTGGCTGGGTGAACCTAGTTGGTTCTCAGACAGAAGATCTAGGGCACGCTGGGTGTTTGGACACCAGAGTTTAGACACTCTGTGTTTGGGAAAAGGTTTATTTTCTTGTATATATTTCCCATTTGAGTCCATAAGGAGTACAATCTGTGTCTTGTGTATGTCCTCAATGGGTGTGGGGGGGTTGTCAGGAGGGCTATCAGGGTGGCTGACAGTGGGGGTACTCAGAGGGGGTGAGATCCCCTGGGCTTGGGGTTCTTCATTTGTCTGTTCTGCTGTGATGTTGACGGGGTCAGGGTCTGGGGTGGACTGTTCTGCTGTGGTGTCGAGACATTTGTCGGGAGCTGAGGTGGGCTGTTCTCCTGGCTTCTCTGCGGGGGTGGCCATCTCTCTAGTGGGTTGTTCTCTGTCACGCCATCCCCCTCAACATCTCCTCCAGCAGTATGATCATCTCATTTACATTTACGTCATTTAGCAGACGCTCTTATCCAGAGCGACTTACAAATTGGTGCATTCACCTTATGATATCCAGTGGAACAACCACTTTACAGTAGTACATCTATATCTGTTTGGGGGGGGAGGGTAGGGGGGAGGGTTAGAAGGATTACTTAATCCTATCCCAGGTATTCATTCCTTAAAGAGGTGGGGTTTCAGGTGTCTCCAGAAGGTGGTGATTGACTCCGCTGTCCTGGCGTTGTGAGGGAGCTTGTTCCAACATTGGGGTGCCAGAGCAGCGAACAGTTTTGACTGGGCTGAGCGGGAACTGTGCTTCCGCAGAGGTAGGGAGGCGAACAGGCCAGAGGTGGATGAACGCAGTGCCCTTCTTTGGGTGTAGGGACTGATCAGAGCCTGAAGGTACGGAGGTGCCATTCCCCTCACAGCTCCGTAGGCAAGCACCATGGCCTTGTAGCAGATGCGAGCTTCAACTGGAAGCCAGTGGAGTGTGCAGAGGAGCGGGGTGACGTGACAGAACTTGGGAAGGTCGAACACCAGACGGGCTGCGGTGTTCTGGATGAGTTGTAGGGGTTTAATGGCACAGGCAGGGAGCCCCACCAACAGCGAGTTGCAGTAATCCAGACGGGAGATGACAAGTGCCTGGATTAGGACCTGTGCCGCTTCCTGTGTGAGGCAGGGTGGTACTCTGCGAATGTTGTAGAGCATGAACCTACAGGATCGGGTCACTGCCTTGATGTTAGTGGAGAACAACAGGGTGTTGTCCAGGGTCATGCCAAGGCTCTTAGCACTCTGGGAGGAGGACACAATGGAGTTGTCAACCGTGATGGCGAGATCATGGAACGGGCAGTCCTTCCCCGCAAGGAAGAGCAGCTCCGTCTTGCCGAGGTTCAGCTTGAGGTGGTGATCTATCATCCACACTGATATGTCTGCCAGACATGCAGAGATGCGATTCGCCACCTGGTTATCAGAAGGGGGAAAGGAGAAGATTAATTGTGTGTCGTCTGCGTAGCAATGATAGGAGAGACCATGTGAGGATATGACAGAGCCAAGTGACTTGGTGTAGAATAGGAGAGGGCCTGGAACTGAGCCCTGGGGGACACCAGTGGTGAGAGCACGTGGTGCGGAGATGGATTCCTGCCACGCCACCTGGTAGGAGCGACCTGTCAGGTAGGACGCAATCCAAGAGTGAGCCGCGCCGGAGATGCCCAACTCGGAGAGGGTGGAGAGGAGAATCTGATGGTTCACAGTATCAAAGGCAGCAGATAGGTCTAGAAGGATGAGAGCAGAGGAGAGAGAGTTAGCTTTAGCAGTGCGGAGAGCCTCCGTGACACAAAGAATAGCAGTCTCAGTTGAATGACCAGTCTTGAAACCTGACTGATTTGGATCAAGAAGGTCATTCTGAGAGATAGCAAGAGAGCTGGCCAAGGACGGCACGCTCAAGAGTTTTGGAGAGAAAAGAAAGAAGGGATACTGGTCTGTAGTTGTTGACATCGGAGGGATCGAGTGTAGGTTTTTTGAGAAGGGGTGCAACTCTCGCTCTCTTGAAGACGGAAGGGACGTAGCCAGCTGTCAAGGATGAGTTGATGAGCGAGGTGAGGTAAGGGAGAAGGTCTCCGGAAATGGTCTGGAGAAGAGAGGAGGGGATAGGGTCAAGCGGGCAGGTTGTTGGGCGGCCGGCCGTCACAAGTCGCAAGATTTCATCTGGAGAGAGAGGGGAGAAAGAGGTCAAAGCATAGGGTAGGGCAATGTGAGCAGGACCAGCGGTGTCGTTTGACTTAAGAAATGAGGATCGGATGTCGTCAACCTTCTCTCTTCTAGTGCTCTGTTCTTCTCCTGCTCTTGCTTTTTATATCATTGAAGTTGTCTCACCATAGTCCAGAGTGCAGATATGTCTCTCTCCACCTCCAGCTCTCCGGGTCTGGTTAAGGGGGTGTTGTTGTGCTGGACTGTTGTCTGGGTCTTTGCTGACTGGAGTGTAATCACCTGCTGTTCCAGCTCCACCTGCCTTACCTCCAGCTGGGTAAATGTATCTTTCATTTCAATGAGGGGGTAGTACTCTGTGGTGGGAGGTTGACTTTCCGCTTGGGGTTGCCTGTCTGTGGGGTTATATAATGAAGACGTCTGGTCTGACCCGCTCGGGGTGGGGGTATCTTTCTCAAGGGAGAGCTTCTCCTGCTGGGCAAATTCTTTGATTAGGTGAAGGTCCAGCTGAAACTGTTTGGGGTTGCCCTATACCAATACTGTTCCAGACGTATAGAGATTTAGATTAGCTGACTCAGAGTCCTCGTTGTCTAGTATCCTGAGTTTCCACCCCTCGTTAACACCCCCTCTCTTAACCTCTTACATCTAGACGTTCTGCTAGCGGAACACCTGCTCCAATATCCAATGATAGGCGTGGCGCGAATTACAAATTCCTCAAAAATACAAAAACTTCAATTTTTCAAACATATGACTATTTCACAGCATTTTAAAGACAAGACTCTCCTTTATCTAACCACACTGTCCGATTTCAAAAAGGCTTTACAGCGAAAGCAAAACATTAGATTATGTCAGCAGAGTACCAAGCCAGAAATAATCAGACACCCATTTTTCAAGCTAGCATATAATGTCACAAAAACCCAGAAGACAGCTAAATGCAGCACTAACCTTTGAGGATCTTCATCAGATGACACACCTAGGACATTATGTTATACAATACAAGCATGTTTTGTTCAATCAAGTTCATATTTATATAAAAAACAGCTTTTCACATTAGCATGTGACATTCAGAACTAGCATACCCCCCGCAAACTTCCGGGGAATTTACTAACAATTTACTAAATTACTCACGATAAACGTTCACAAAAAGCATAACAATTATTTTAAGAATTATAGATACAGAACTCCTCTATGCACTCGATATGTCCGATTTTAAAATAGCTTTTTGGTGAAAGCACATTTTGCAATATTCTAAGTACATAGCCCAGCCATCACGGGCTAGCTATTTAGACACCCGGCAAGTTTAGCCTTCACCAAAATCAGATTTACTATTACAAAAGTTTGATTACCTTTTGTTGTCTTCGTCAGAATGCACTCCCAGGACTGCTACTTCAATAACAAATGTTGGTTTGGTCCAAAATAATCCATCGTTATATCCGAATAGTGGCGTTTTGTTCGTGCGTTCCAGAAACTATCCGAAATGGTAAATCAGGGTCGCGCACATGGCGCATTCCGTGACAAAAAAATTCTAAATATTCCATTACCGTACTTCGAAGCATGTCAACCGCTGTTTAAAATCAATTTTTATGCAATTTATCTCGTAAAAAAGCGATAATATTCTCACCGGGAATCTCCTTTTCGGCAAACAGAGGAAAAAACACAAAGACGGGGGCGGCCAGTGCACGCGCCTAAGCCCACAGTCCCTTGATCGGCCACTTGAGAAAGGCGATAATGTGTTTCAGCCTGTGGCTGGAATGACGACATTCAGGTTTTTCCCGGGCTCTGAGAGCCTATTGGAGCCGTGGGAAGTGTCACGTTACCGCAGAGATCCTTTGTAATTGAATGAGATGTCAAAGAAAGACAATAAATGGAAGACAGGAATTAGTTGTAAATTCAAAAATGATGAGGCAGGGTCCGAAATGACCCTGTGCAACTGTGGCCACTGCAGAAAACAAAACTAGGTTATGGTGAGACCTGAAAACGTAAAAAAGGGTTGAAAGACATAGGGAGAGATTTGTAAATTGGAGGGCGAAATATAGTAATAGAATTATGAGGGAGGAGGTCAGAGTCATGATCGTACTAATATAGATCGCCTATCTAAATAACGACGATAGAAGGGGATGGTCAGATCTTAAGGAGGCGCACATATAGGTCTGATTATTCATTGAAGAAGGGAAACCTAATATAGTGGAGTGAGATACGAGATATTAAAGTCAAAAGTTACAAGGAGCAACAGATAAATAGGCCGTTAACCTCTCTAGGGGAGGTGGGATGAAATCGTCCGACACTATTCAACAGCCAGTGACAAATCAGAGCGCCAAATTTAAAACCACAAAATGTCATAATTCAAAGTTCTCAAACATAGGACTATTTTACACCATTTTATAGATACACTTCTCCTGAATTGAACCACGTCGTCCGATTTCCAAAAGGCTTTACAGCGAAAACAAAACATTAGATTATGTTAGTAGAGTACATAGACAAAAAAAACCACACAGCCATTTCCAAGCAACTAGCATGCATCACAAAAACCCAAACCACAGCTAAATGCAGCACTAACCTTTGATGATCTTCATCAGATGACACTCCTAGGACATTATGTTATACAATACATGCATGTTTTGTTCAATCAAGTTCATATTTATATCAAAAACCAGTTTTTTTTACATTAGCATGTGATGTTCAGAACTAGCATACCCACCGAAAACTTCCGGTGAATTTACTAAATCACTCACGATAAACTTTTACAAAATACATAACAATTATTTTAAGAATTATAGATACAGAACTCCTTTATGCAATCGCTATGTCCGATTTTAAAATAGCTTTTTGGCGAAAGCACATTTTGCAATATTCTGAGTACATAGCTCGGCCATCACAGCTAGCCAATTTGACATCCACCAAGTTTGGGACAACCTAAACTCAGAATTACTATTAGAAAAATTGGATTACCTTTGCTGTTCTTCGTCAGAATGCACTCCCAGGACTTCTACTTCAACAACAAATGTTGTTTTGGTTCTAAATAATAGTTATATCCAAATACCGTCGTTTTGTTCATGTGTTCAGGTAACTATCCAAACGGTGACGCGCTAGCGCATTTCGTGATTTTTTTTTTTCAAAATATTCCATTACCGTACTTAGAAGGATGTCAAACGCTGTTTAAAATAAATTTTTATGCTACTTTTCTCATAAAATAGCGATAATATTCCAACCGAGCAACGTGGTATTCATTCAAAGGCTGAAAGAAAAAAATGGAGAAGTCTCTTGTACGCACATCTCCAGTGTCACTGTCCCCAGGCTGACCACTTACAAACTCTGCTTCTGCCCAAAGACAGCAGACACCCCATTCCACTTTCTGGCGGCTTTAGAGAGACAATGGAGGCATTAGAAAGTGTTACGTAACAGCTTAGATGGTGTAAATTCGATGGAGAGGCAAAAGAAGGACAAAAAATTGGCTTACAGGCCACTTCCTGGTTGACATCTTCTCAGTTTTTTGCCTGCCATATGAGTTCTGTTATACTCACAGACACCATTCAAACAGTTTTAGAAACTTTAGAGTGTTTTCTATCCAAATCTACTAATTATATGCATATTGTAGTTTCTGGGCAGGAGTAGTAACCAGATTAACCTCTATGGGCTAGCGTCCCACCTACTCAACAGCCAGTTGAATCCTGTGGCACTTTATTCAAATCCTTAGATATGCTATTACTTCAATTTTTAAAAAATATGACTATTTTACACCATTTTAAAGATAAGACTCTCGTTAATCTAACCACACTGTCCAATTTCAAAAAAGGCTTTACCACAAAAAGTTGTGCTTTCACCAAAAAGCTATTTTAAAATCTGACATATCGAGTGCATAGAGGAGTTCTGTATCTATAATTCTTAAAATAATTGTTATGCTTTTTGTGAACGTTTATCGTGAGTAATTTAGTAAATTGTTAGCAAATTCCCCGGAAGTATGCTAGTTCTGAACGTCACATGCTAATGTAAAAAGCTGTTTTTTGATATAAATATGAACTTGATTGAACAAAACATGCATGTATTGTATAACATAATGTCCTAGGTGTGTCATCTGATGAAGATCCTCAAAGGTTATTGCTGCATTTAGCTGTCTTCTGGGTTTTTGTGACATATGCTGCTTGAAAAATGGGTGTCTGATTATTTCTGGCTTGGTACTCTGCTGACATAATCTAATGTTTTGCTTTCGCTGTAAAGCCTTTTTGAAATCGGACAGTGTGGTTAGATAAAGGAGAGACTTGTCTTTAAAATGCTGTGAAATAGTCATATGTTTGAAAAATTGAAGTTTTTGTATTTTTGAGGAATTTGTAATTCGCGCCACGCCTATCATTGGATATTGGAGCAGGTGTTCCGCTAGCGGAACGTCTAGATGTAAGAGGTTAATGAACATGAGTAGTAAATCCTCTCAGACAGAGAGGACTCCCACGGCTCCCACAGAGACACCACCTAAGCCCAAATTGTACCCCTCCCTGGCAGACCAGGGGTGGCGGGAAAACCCAGATAACGAGGTGGTGGTATTGAGACGGAGACAACCACATCAAGTGCCGGCCTTACCGTTACCCTCTCCCCCATATGCTGGTCCTCAGGGAGCCGAGGGAGGTAGAGGGGAAGGAGGATTTTCAGGATTTGGTTATAAACAGTGATTGTGAAGTTTTTGAATTGGCTACGATTGATTTGGCATTACAACAGGAACAGAAACCCTATTTGACACTAACAGTAATGGGAGAGAGAATTACATTTCTGTGTGATACTGGGGCGTGTCGCACAGCAATCTGTGCAGACGAGGCTCCCAAAGGGATAAAAAGTAATGGGGAACAGATAATAGTACGGTCAGCATCAGGACATCAATTCATGGAACGGTTATCTGCTCCTATAACCCTGAAACATGAGTCATCTGGGGGAGAAGCCACTGTCCCTGTTCTAATATCTAAACTATGCCCAGTAAACTTGTTGGGCAGAGATGTGATGACGAAACTAAATGTGGCAGTCACTCCCACTGAGAGGGGAATGAAGGCATACATTGTTAGAGACAATATGGTCATCTGTGGGGATGGGGAACCATGTTATTGGTACAGTCAGGGTTTGCTGGGGGGGGGGGGGGGGGTATAATAGATATTCCTAAAACCTTGATGGAACTCTCAGAACAACTAGTTCCAGGACTCATTAAAATGTCCCCCGATGACTTACACTGTACTCTCGGATATAACAAACATCCAGGTCCAGATCCTGTCTATGAGGAAGCACTACTTAAAACCCCAGAGAGAACTATAGGGTTAAAGTGGTTACACTATGACAGCACTCATGTTGCTGCGGGGGAGCTACTTCCACAGAACCAGACATTGTTCAGAGAAAGGTGGAGCCCCCATGTATCTCTCGCCAGGGAGCCCTCAGAAAGGTGGGACGACATGGGCCAGTGGGTGTCACTGGTGACGAAAATCACAGGCTGGGTAGACATGATTAGTGGAGATCAACACAGTCCCTCAACCGATAGGTATCGCAAGAAGCTAAATTGGAGAGCTAATAGTGTTCCTTCTGTACACCTAGAAGCCACGATATCTTAAAGGGGTATACACACATATGGAATCTTAGAAGTTATACACACATATGGAATCTTAGAAGTTATACACACATGGAATCGTTGAAGTTTTGTTTTCTGAGTTTCAATTAAACACGTGAAATTCTTTTGATAGGGAATGTTCTGGGAACCTGGGATACAAAATGTAGATAAAGTTCTTAGCTTTCATTTGTCTAATGTAGTAAGAAACACGGTTCTGAAAGGCTGGTATGACTTTTGACTTCTCTGTTGACTTTTCCTTTGCGGTCTGATCAGCCTCATTGAAAAGCCATTTGGATAGTGAATTGAAGGTCATTTGTTATACTAATTTTAAGGGTGGAATGATAAGAGAATTATCTAATAAAGGTAAATGAATCAATAATCTATTATTAATTAGTAGTTATGTAGCATGGATAATAAATAACCAATGTGCTGAACGTTAGTCCCATAAAGTCTAGTAGAGTCTGGAGAGGGAGAGAAATGTGTGTGTGAGATACCGGGAGTAGCCTTCAAGGTTCTCCTAATCTATGGGGAAAGGAACAGGCAGTGCTGGATAGTGATTGAGGTCAAGGGAGAGATACTGTTCACCTACTGTTTGTGCGTATGTGTGTGCGTAGGTTATCTACTGTTGGTGTGGAGGTGTGTGCGTAAGCGGAGAGAGAGGATAAATTAACATCTTTGTGCATGTTGGGCAGAACGTTCTCTGAATAAAGCCGAAGGAACCTTTTGCAGAAAGCTGAGTCCTTGCCTAATTATTAACCCATTGTCTTACAAACCTTGGGAATTAGTCAAGGCCTATTGATTGTTAATTATTATCATTAGGATAGAAAATTCCTTTGACATAAACAAAAGTGAAATAAACAATAAAAATGTACACTCACAAAAGTTCCAAAATAATAAAAACATTTCGAATGTCAAATTATGTGCAAATAGTTAAAGTACAAAAGGGAAAATAAATAAACATAAATATGGGTTGTATGGGTTGTATTTCCAATGGTTGCCCTTTACTTGTGGCCTCAGGGATGAGGAGCGTCTCTGCAGGCTCCGGACTGTGGGCCGTCTCTGCAGGCTCCGGATGTGGGCCGTCTCTGCAGGCTCCGGACTGTGGGCCGTCTCTGCAGGCTCCGGACTGTGGGCCGTCTCTGCAGGCTCCGGACTGTGGGCCGTCTCTGCAGGCTCCGGACTGTGGGCCGTCTCTGTCGACTCCGGACTGTGGGCCGTCTCTGTCGGCTCCGGACTACAGGATGTCGCTGGAAGCACTGGACGGGGAACTGTCGCCAGAAGCTCTAGGCGGGGCACTGTCGCCGGAAGCTCTGGATGGGGCACTGTCGCCGGAAGCTCTGGACGGGGAACTGTCGCCGGAAGCTCTGGACGGGGAACTGTTGCCGGAAGCTCTGGACGGGGAACTGTCGCCGGAAGCTCTGGACGGGGAACTGTTGCCGGAAGCTCTGGACGGGGAACTGTCGCCGGAAGCTCTGGACGGGGACTGCGCACTGAAGGCCTGATGCGTGGGGCTGGCTTTGGAGGCGCCAGACTAGTGACATGCACCACAGGGCTTGTGCAAGGAGCAGGAACAGGACGTACTGGACTGGGCAGGCGCACTAAACTGAGCTGTGCTGAGGCATGATGGTTGCCGACGCACTGGTGGCCAGATGTGTTGTGCCGGCGCACTTCTCCCTGGCTGGATGCCCACTCTAGCACGGCACTTACGGGGGGCTGGTGTCACCCGTACCGGACTGTGCGTGCGATGGGCGAGACCGTGCACACTTCCGCATAGCACGGTGCTCTCACCGCCAAACGCTCCCCATAATAAGCACGAGGAGTTGGTTCAGGCCTATTGCCTGACTTACTCCAACTCCCCGTGTGGCCCCCCCCCCCAAAAAAATGTGCGGGCAGCCTCCTCACCTCCTGAAATAGAGGATATAATGCCTCGTACCTCCGACGCTCGGCCTTTGCTGCCTCCAGCTCCTCCTTTGGGTGCCGGTACTCCCCAACCTGGTGCCATGGTCCTTTTCCATCCATTATTTCTTCCCATGTCCACGACACTAAGTAGCTTCTCTGTTGCTCCTTCCTCCACTGCTAAAGTAAAGTTCATCGTCTGAGGAGGTGAAATCATCGGACCAATATGCAGCGGTTAAGGTGCGCATGTTCTTTTATTTAGAAGGGAAAAAATACTCAACAAAATACAAACAACGAAAAACAGTCCCGTAAGGTGCTCAGACTATACGAGGAAACAACCACCCACAAACACAAGTGAAAACAAACACACTTAAATATGGCCTCCAATTAGAGAAAACAACAAGCAGCTGCCTCTGATTGGAGGTCATTGACAAAACTAACATAGACATAGAAAACTAGAAAACCCACATAGAAATAGAAAACAGAACATCAACCAAAAACCCCGAAACACACTAAACAAACACCCCCTGCCACGTCCCTGACCAAACTACAATAACAAACAACCCCTTTTACTGGTCAGGAAGTGACATATATATATTGGTTGTATTTACAATGGTGTTTGTTCTTCACTGGTTGACCTTTTCTTGTGGCAACAGGTCACAAATCTTGCTGCTGTGATGGCACACTGTGGTAGTTCACCCAGTAGATATGGGAGTGTATCAAGATTGGGTATGTTTTCTAATTCTTTGTGGATCTGTGGGAAACGTGGGGAAACGGGGAACGTGTCTCAAATATGGTCAAACATTTGTCAGGAGGTTAGGAAGTGCAGCTCAGTTTCCATCTCATTTTGTGGGCAATGTGCACATAGCCTGTCTTCTCTTGAGAGCCAGGTCTGCCTACTGTGGCCTTTCTCAATAGCAAGGCTATGATCACTGAGTCTGTACATAGTCAAAGCTTTCCTTCATTTTGTGTCAGTCACAGTGGTCAGGTATTCTGCCACTGTGTACTCTCTGTTTAGGGCCAAATAGCATTCTAGTTTGCTCTGTTTTTTTGTTAATTCTTTCCAATGTGTCAAGTAATTATCTTTTTGTTTTCTCATGATTTGGTTTGGTCTAATTGTGTTGCTGTCCTGGGCTCTGTGGTGTGTGTTTGTGAACAGAGTCCCAGGACCAGCTTGCTTAGGGGACTCTTCTCCAGGTTCATCTCTCTGTAGGTGATGGATTTGTTATGGAAGGTTTGGGAATCGCTTCCTTTTAGGTGGTTGTAGAATTTAACAGATCTTTCCAGGATTTTGATAATTAGCGGATATCGGCCTAATTCTGTTCTGCATGCATTATTTGGTGTTTTACACTGTACACGGAGGATATTTTTGCAGAATTCTGCATGCAGAGTCTCAATTTGGTGTTTGTCCCATTTTGTGAATTCTTGGTTGTTGAGTGGACCCCAGACCTCACAACCATGAAGGGCAATGGGTTCTATAACTGATTCAAGTATTTTTAGCCAGATCCTAATTGGTATGTCAAATTTTATGTTCCTTTTGATGGCATAGAAGGCCCTTCTTGCCTTGTCTCTCAGCTCATACACAGCTTTGTGGAAGTTACCTGTGGTTTTGATGTTTATGCAGAGGTATGTATTGTTTTTTGACCTTTTTTTGACCTTTTTTGGAACACCATTATTTTTTATCTTACTGAGATTTACTGTCAGGGCCCAGGTCTGGCAGAATCTGTGCAGAAGATCTAGGTGCTGCTATAGGCCCTCCTTGGTTGGTGACAGAAGCACCAGATCATCAGCAAACAGTAGACATTTGACTTCAGATTCTAGTAGGGTGAGGCCGGGTGCTGCAGACTGTTCTAGTGCCCTCACCAATTCGTTGATATGTATGTTAAAGATGGTGTGTCTTAAGCTGCATCCCTGTCTCACTCCACGGCCCTGTGAGAAGAAATGTATTCTTTTGCCAAGTTCAACTGTACACTTGTTGTTTGTGTGCATGGATTTTATAATGTTGCATGTTTTTTCCCACAACACCACTTTCCATCAATTTGAATAGCAGAGCCTCATGCCAAAAATTCAGTACATTGTTTTCACTGAGGAAATGAACTAGTCTGTTGTTAATGATTTTACCAAGGTTGCTGTTGATGCATATCCCATGGTAGTTATTGGGGTCAAATTTGTCTCCACTTTTGTTGATTGGGGTGATCAGTCCTTGGTTCCAAATATTGGGGAAGATGCCAGAGCTGAGGAGGATGTTAAAGAGTTTAAGTATAGTCTAATGGAATTTGTGGTAATAATCATGGCCTCTATACCTTCAAGCTGCATACTGGACCCTATTCCAACTAAACTACTGAAAGAGCTGCTTCCTGTGCTTGGCCCTCCTATGTTGAACATAATAAACGGCTCTCTATCCACCGGATGAGTACCAAACTCACTAAAAGTGGCAGTAATAAAGCCTCTCTTGAAAAAGCTAAACCTTGACCCAGAAAATATCAAAAACTATCGGCCTGTATCGAATCTCCCATTCCTCTCCAAAAAAAAAAGAAAAATCTGTTGTGCAGCAACTCACTGCCTTCCTGAAGAGAAACAATGTATACGAAATGCTTCAGTCTGGTTTTAGACCCCATCATAGCACTGAGACTGCATTTGTGAAGGTGGTAAGTGACCTTTTAATGGTGTCAGACCGAGGCTCTGCATCTGTCCTCGTGCTCCTAGACCTTAGTGCTACTTTTGATACCATCGATCACCACATTCTTTTGGAGAGATTGGAAACCCAAATTGGTCTACACGGACAAGTTCTGGCCTGGTTTAGATCTTATCTGTCGGAAAGATATCAGTTTGTCTCTGTGAATGGTTCGGTGTTCCTCAAGGTTCCGTTTTAGGACCACTATTGTTTTCTCTATACATTTTACCTCTTGGGGATGTCATTCGAAAACATAATGTTAACTTTCACTGCTATGCGGATGACACACAGCTGTACATTTCAATGAAACATGGTGAAGCCCAAAAATTGCCCTCGCTGGAAGCCTGTGTTTCAGACATAAGGAAGTGGATGGCTGCAAACTTTCTACTTTTAAACTCGGACAAAGCAGAGATGCTTGTTCTAGGTTCCAAGAAACAAAGAGATCTTGTGATGAATCTGACAATTAATCTTGATGGTTGTACAGTCGTCTCAAATAAAACTGTGAAGGACCTCGGTGTTACTCTGGACCATGATCTCTCTTTTGACGAACATATCAAGACTGTTTCAAGGACAGCTTTTTTCCCCATTTACATAACATTGCAAAAATCTGACATTTTCTTTCCAAAAATGATGCAGAAATATGTATCCATGCTTTTGTTACTTCTAGGTTAGACTACTGCAATGCTCTACTTTCCGGCTACCCGGATAAAGCACTAAATAAACTTCAGTTAGTGCTAAATACGGCTGCCAGAATCCTGACTATATCCCAAAAATGTGATCATATTACTCCAGTGCTAGCCTCCCTACGCTGGCTTCCTGTCAAGGCAAGGGCTGATTTCAAGGTTTTACTGCTAACCTACAAAGCATTACATGGGCTTGCTCCTACCTATCTTTCCGATTTGGTCCTGCCGTACATACCTGCACGTACGCTACGGTCACAAGACACAGGCCTCCTAATTTTCCCTACAATTTCTAAGCAAACAGCTGGAGGCAGGGCTTTCTCTTATAGAGCTCCATTCTTATGGAATGGTCTGCCTATCCATGTGAGAGACGCAGACTCGGTCTCAACCTTTAAGTCTTTATTGAAGACTCATCTCTTCAGTAGGTCCTATGATTGAGTGTAGTCTGGCCCAGGAGTGTGAAGGTGAACGGAAAGGCACTGGAGCAACGAACCGCCCTTGCTGTCTCTGCCTGGCCGGTTCCCCTCTCTCCACTGGGATTCTCTGCCTCTAACCCTATTACAGGGGCTGAGTCACTGGCTTACTGGTGCTCTTCCATGCCGTCCCTAGGAGGGGTGCATCACTTGAGTGGGTTGAGTCACTGACGTGGTCTTCCTGTCTGGGTTGGCGCCCCCCCTTGGGTTGTGCTGTGGCGGAGATCTTTGTGGGCTGTGCTCGGCATTTTCTCAGGAAGGTAAGTTGGTAGTTGAAGATATCCCTCTAGTGGTGTGGGGGCTGTGCTTTGGCAAAGTGGGTGTGGTTATATCCTGCCTGTTTGGCCCTGTCCGGGAGTATCATCGGATGGGGCCACAGTGTCTCCTGACCCCTCCTGTCTCAGCCTCCAGTATTTATGCTGCACTAGTTTATGTGTCGGGGGGCTAGGGTCAGACTGTTATATCTGGAGTATTTCTCCTGTCTTATCCGGTGTCCTGTGTGAATTTAAGTATGCTCTCTCTAATTCTCTTTTTATCTCTTTCTTTCTTTCTCTTGGAGGACCTGAGCCCTAGGACCATGCCCCACAACTACCTGGCATGATGACTCCTTGCTGTCCCCAGTCCACCTGGTCGTGCTGCTGCTCCAGTTTCAACTGTTCTGCCTGCGGCTATGGAACCCTGACCTGTTCACCGGACGTGCTACCTGTCCCAGACCTGCTGTTTTCAACTCTCTAGAGACAGCAGGAGCGGTAGAGATACTTTCAACGGTTGGCTATGAAAAGCCAACTGACATTTACTCCTGAGGTGCTGACCTGTTGCACCCTCGACAACTACTGTGATTATTATTATTTGACCATGCTGTTCATTTATGAACATTTGAACATCTTGGCCATGTTCTGTTACAATCTCCACCCAGCACAGCCAGACTAGGACTGACCACCCTTCATAGCCTGGTTCCTCTCTAGGTTTCTTCCTAGGTTTTGGCCTTTCTAGGGAGGTTTTCCTAGCCACCGTGCTTCTACACCTGCATTGCTTTCTGTTTGGGGTTTTAGGCTGGGTTTCTGTACAGCACTTTGAGATATCAGCTGATGTAAGAAGGGCTATATAAATACATTTGATTTGAACACCACAGGCATCTCTCTTTCTCTCTCTCTCGCTCTGTGCTTTCTCTCTCATTCTCTCTATCTCTCTAACATCTCTCTCTATCCTCTCTATCCTCTCTATCGTCTCTCTATCATCTTTCTCTATCATTTCTCTATATCATCTGTCTCTATCATCTCTCCCCCTCATCTGTCTCTATCATCTCTCTTTCTAATCTCTCTCTCATCTCTCTTTCTCTCATCTCATCTCTCTCTCTCTCTCTCTCTCTCTAACATGTCGCCTGGGGCCAGATCTCTCTCTCATCTTATCTCTCTCTCTCTCTCTCTTTCTCTCTAACATGTCGCCTGGGGCCAGATCTCTCTCTCTCATCTTATCTCTCTCTCATCTCTCTCTCTCTCTCTCTCTAACATGTCGCCTGGGGCCAGATCTCTTTCTGTCTCATCTGCTACTTCATTCCACTGGAGCGGCCTTCTGTAATGAAGCTCCTTGATGTACATTTGCCAATTTCTGTCTGTGCCACTGCAGTATAATTGGGAAGTGACTAAGCATGAACTCCCGGTGCAGGGTTGGTTGACCTCCACGCGACCCCACAGATAGAGCTTTTGTCATAATATAAGTATTATCTCTCCTAATCTGGGAATGGAGAGGGGTTGTCTGCAGGGTTCCAGGGATGGACATGGAGGTTACGTCCCAAATAGTTCCCTATTCCGAGTGCACTTCTTTTGACCAGATCCCATATAGGGAATAGGGTGCCATTTGAGACACACCCTCTGAGATTAATTGATCTAACTCCATAAAGTACTCCTAGGCAGGGCTGAAATAATATAGATTTTATTAAAACACGCTTGTAATGATGATGATTTATAAATAATTATCTTTGTTTTGTGTTTCTTGATGTACTAAAGTAGCTGGCGGGTGACACTGAGTTGGTGTGTGTGTGTGTGTGTGTGTGTGTGTGTGTGTAGTGCATTAGTGCGTGTAGTGTGTTTGTGTAGTGTGTGCAGTAGTGTGTGTGTGTAGTGTGTGTAGTAGTATGTGTGGTGTGTGTATGTGTAGTGTGTTTGTGTGCATCACCGTGTGTGTAGTGTGATTGTGTGCGACACTGTGTATGTAGTGTGTGTAGTAGTGTGTGTAGTGTGATTGTGTGCGTCACCGTGTGTTTGTGTGTGTAGTGTGTGTAGTAGTGTGTAGTGTGATTGTGTGCGACACTGTGTGTAGTGTGTGTGTAGTGTGTGTGTGTGTGTGTAGTGTGATTGTGTGCAACACTGTGTGTGTAGTGTGTGTAGTAGTGTGTGTGTGTAGTGTGGTTGTGTGCGACACTGTGTGTGTAGTGTGTGTAGTAGTGTGTGTGTGTAGTGTGATTGTGTGCGACACTGTGTGTGTAGTGTGTGTTAATGACCTTGTAAAATAACAAGCTGAGCTTCCGGTGACTGAAAGCAGAAAGCCTGTGGTCACAGAGAGGCGGTGTGTTGGTGTGTGTGTGTGTGTGTGTGTGTGTGTGTGTGTGTGTGTTGGTGTGTGTGTGTGTGTGTGTGTGTGTGTGTGTGTGTGTGTGTGTGTGTGTGTGTGTGTGTGTGTGTGTGTGTGTGTGTGTGTGTGTGATGCTCTGATGTGTCATTCACCATGCTGTCATCATCAGAGGGACGGTAGGGGCCCCTGAGTGGCCCTTCTCTTTTCCTACCGGAGTGGCCTGACAGTGGAGAGGCCTCCTGCGCTCCATACACACAGACGCACACACCGCTCTGCTCGCTGTCATTGTCTATGTCCCAAATAGCACTATATTCCCTATATAGTGCACTACTTCTGACCAGGGACCATAGGGCTCTATTCCATATATAGTGCACTACTTTTGACCAGAGCCCTATAGGGTGCTATTTGGGACTGTGTCATTGTTTACAGCCTGCAGCGCTTGCTGACATTGGTTTGGGAGCTCATCACGACAACGTGTAGAAAATCAGATTGGACTTGACATGTACCCTGGCCACTGACCTTGATAAGTGTGTGAGGTGCCTGCAGCAGGAGGAAGAAGTGTGTGTGTGTGTGTGCCCTTCTCTCTGCCTGTCTCGTCACTGTGTGGGTGACACTGTGTGTGTCACTGTGTGTGTCACTGTTTGTGTGTGTGTGTGTGTTTGTGTTTGTGAGTGAGGAGGACGAGGGGAACGAAGCGTGACTCAAGCTGACACGTGGTAGGAACATGGCTCGTGGACATGACTGGAACAGTCATCTCTCTAATTACTGGCCATTTTGTCCTTCAAACCCCCAAAACATAACAAATCCACTCTGTTTGGAATTGGCACACACGGTGTAAAAGCACACCTGAACCATGCTTCCATGGGGGGGTGAGATATATATATATATATATATATATATATATATATATATATACAGTGCTGTGAAAAAGTATTTGCCCCCTTCCTGATTTCTTATTGTTTTGCAAGTTGTCACACTTAAATGTTTCAGATCATCAAACAAATTTAAGTATTACACAAAGATAACCCAAAGAAACACAAAATGCTGATTTTATTTATTAAGGGAAAAAAGCTATCCGAACCTTCATGGCCCTATGTGAAAAAGTAATTGCTCCCGAAACCTAATAACTGGTTGTGCCATCCTCAGCAGCAACAACTGCAATCAAGCGTTTGCGATAACTGGCAATGAGTCTTTCACATCACTGTGGAGGAATTTTGGCCCACTCTTCTTAGCAGAATTGTTTTAATTCAGCCACATTGGAGGGTTCTCGAGCATGAACCGCCTTTTTAAGGTCACGCCACAGCATCTCAATCGGATTCAAGTCCGAACTTTGACTAGGCCACTCCAAAACCTTAATTTAGTTTTTTTTAAGCCAATCAGAGATGGACTTGCTGTTTTGGATCATTGTCCTGCTGCAGAACCCAAGTGCGCTTCAGCTTGAGGTCACGAACTGATGGCCGGACATTCTCCTTCAGGATTTTTTGGTAGAGAGCAGAATTCATGGTTCTATCAATCCCAGCAAGTCGTCCAGGTCCTGAAGCAGCAAAGCAGCAAAGCAGCCCCAGACCTTCACACTACCACCACCATATTTGACCTTTGGTATGATGTTCTTTTTCTGAAATGCTGTGTTACTTTTACATCAGATGTAAAGGAACGCACACCTTACAGAAAGTTCAACTTTTGTCTCGTCAGTCCACAGAATATTTTCTCAAAAGTCTTGGAGATCATCAAGATGTTTTTTGCCAAAAGTGAGACGAGCCTTTATGTTCTTTTTGGTCAGCAGTGGTTTTCGCCTTGGAATTCTGCCATGGATGCCATTTTTGCCCTGTCTCTTTCTTATGGTTGATTCATGAACACTGACCTTAACTGAGGCAAGTGAGGCCTGCAGTTCTTTAGATGTTGTTGTGGGTTCTTTTGTGACCTCTTGGATGAGTCGTCGCTGCGCTCTTGGGGTATTTGGTAGGCAGGCCACTCCTGGGAAGGTTCACCACTGTTCCAAATTTTCTCCATTTGTGGATAATGGCTCTCACCGTGGTTTGCTGAAGTCCCAAAGCTTTAGAAATGGCTTTGTAACCCTTTCCAGACTGATAGATGTCAATTACTTTATTTTTCATCTGTTCCTGAATTTCTTTGGATCGCGGCATGATGTCTTGCTTTTTGAGATTTTTTGGCCTACTTCACTTTGTCAGACAGGTTCTATTTAAGTGATTTCTTGATTCAACAGGTCTGGCAGTAATCAGGCCTGGGTGTGGCTAGTGAAATTGAACTTCAAAAAATGTGATTAACCACAGTAAATTAATGATTTAACAAGTGGGGGCAATTACTTTGTCACATAGGGCCATGAAGGTTCGGATAGCCTTTTTTCCTTAATAAATACAATTATCACTTAAAAACTGCATTTTGTGTTTACTTGGGTTATCTTTGTGTAATATTAACATTTGTTTGATGATCTGAAACATTTAAGTGTGACAAATGTGCAAGAAAATAAGAAATCAGGGAAGGGGCAAATACTTTTTCACAGCACTCAAAAAAATAAAGGGAACACTTAAACAACACATCCTAGATCTGAATGAAAGAAATAATCTTATTAAATACTTTTTTCTTTACATAGTTGAATGTGCTGACAACAAAATCACACAAAAATAATCAATGGAAATCCAATTTATCAACCCATGGAGGTCTGGATTTGGAGTCACACTCAAAATTAAAGTGGAAAACCACACTACAGGCTGATCCAACTTTGATGTAATGTCCTTAAAACAAGTCAAAATGAGGCTCAGTAGTGTGTGTGGCCTCCACGAGCCTGTATGACCTCCCTACAACGCCTGGGCATGCTCCTGATGAGTTGGCAGATGGTCTCCTGAGGGATCTCCTCCCAGACCTGGACTAAAGCATCCGCCAACTCCTGGACAATCTGTGGTGCAACGTGGCGTTGGTGGATGGAGCGAGACATGATGTCCCAGATGTGCTCAATTGGATTCAGGTCTGGGGAACGGGCGGGCCAGTCCATAGCATCAATGCCTTCCTCTTGCAGGAACTGCTAACATACTCCAGCCACATGAGGTCTAGCATTGTCTTGCATTAGGAGGAACCCAGGGCCAACCGCACCAGCATATGGTCTCACAAGGGGTCTGAGGATCTCATCTCGGTACCTAATGGCAGTCAGGCTACCTCTGGCGAGCACATGGAGGGCTGTGCGGCTCCCCAAAGAAATGCCACCCCACACCATGACTGACCCACCGCCAAACCGGTCATGCTGGAGGATGTTGCAGGCAGCAGAACATTCTCCACGGCGTCTCCAGACTCTGTCACGTCTGTCACGTGCTCAGTGTGAACCTGCTTTCATCTGTGAAGAGCACAGGGCGCCAGTGGCGAATTTGCCAATCTTGGTGTTCTCTGGCAAATGCCAAACGTCCTGCACGGTGTTGGGCTGTAAGCACAACCCCCACCTGTGGACGTCGGGCCCTCATACCACCCTCATGGAGTCTGTTTCTGACCGTTTGAGCAGACACATGCACATTTGTGGCCTGCTGGAGGTCATTTTGCAGGGCTCTGGCAGTGCTCCTCCTGCTCCTCCTTGCACAAAGGTGGAGGTAGCTGTCCTGCTGCTGGGTTGTTGCCCTCCTACGGCCTCCTCCACGTCTCCTGATATACTGGCCTGTCTCCTGGTAGCGCCTCCATGCTCTGGACACTACGCTGACAGACACAGCAAATCTTCTTGCCACAGCTCGCATTGATGTGCCATCCTGGATGAGCTGCACTACCTGAGCCACTTGTGTGGGTTGTAGACTCCGTCTCATGCTACCACTAGAGTGAAAGCACCGCCAGCATTCAAAAGTGACCAAAACATCAGCCAGGAAGCATAGGAACTGAGAAGTGGTCTGTGGTCACCACCTGCTGAACCACTCTTGCTTATTGCCTATTATTTCCACCTGTTGTCTATTCCATTTGCACAACAGCATGTGAAATGTATTGTCAATCAGTGTTGCTTCCTAAGTGGACAGTTTGATTTCACAGAAGTGTGATTGACTTGGAGTTATATTGTGCTGTTTAAGTGTTCCCTTTATTTTTTTGAGCAGTATATATATATACAGTGGGGGGGAAAGTATTTGATCCCCTGCTGATTTTGTACGTTTGCCCACTTACAAAGAAATGATCAGTCTATAATTTTAATGGTAGGTTTATTTGAACAGTGAGAGACAGAATAACAACAAAATAATCCAGAAAAACACATGTCAAAAATGTTATAAAATGATTTGAATTTTAATGAGGCAATCAATCAATTCCAGAGTTCCAAATTGAGCAGCAGCTGCTGAAAAAAATGACCTACAAATATTGAAATTTACATGGTTTTTAGAGCAAAAGAAAACTGCAAGAATGAATAGGAGACAAAATAAGCAACAAACGAAGAAGATAGGCTTTGTTGTACAGTTATCTTAGCTAGCTGAATGTTTTACCAGTTGCTAAGCAGTTGCTAGGGGCTCTCCTAAAATAAGATAGCTAACAAAAAATAGCTAGTTAACAAAAGAATAGAAAGACAAAATAAGGACAGAAGACAAAGGATATCAATGTAAACAGTCCTCTAAAGACACAAGAGACAATAATACAAGAAACAATGCTGTTTTGGAAAAGGTAGGCTTCTATTGCAGCATTGTAGCCAACATCACCAGCGTTGCTATGGAAATTGTTTACCCACCAGACATCCAAACAGAGAAAGCTAAGAAAAGTTTCAAAGGTTTGATGATGGCTCAGAACCATAAATGCCTGTTTGTAGATATTACCAGTTGCAAAACAAGAGCACATTTTATATTTAATACCAAACGAGGTCACATATGGAAAAGGGTTATTTGCAACCATTTCCCTTTCTCTAAAAAGAGAGGCATCAGCCAAGGATGTCAGATCAGCATTTTTGAAGAAGCTGACCAGAGCAACACGTATCAAACAGTAAACTTTTATAATAATGGAACTGTATTGATACAAGGCAATGATTCAAGCCTCCAGGCTTTAGAGAATAGGTTTGCTACCCTAAAAGCAGAAGATTAACTCATCTGAGGAAAAAGTAAAGGAGGGAGATGATGGAGAAAAGCAGGCCCCAGCGGTCTCACTGCTCTACTGGACCATCCCATCACAACACAGCTCTACTAGACCAGGCCCAACCCTAGCACAGATTTACCAGACCAGACCCATCACAACACAGCTCTACTGGACCAGACCCGTCCCATCACAACACAGCTCTACTAGACCAGGCCCAACACAGCACAGATTTACCAGACCAAACCCGTCCCATCACAACACAGCTCTACTAGACCAGTCCCATCACAACACAGCTCTACTAGAACAGGCCCATCACAACACAGCTCTACTGGACCAGGCCCATCACAACACAGCTCTACTAGACCAGGCCCATCACAACACAGATTTACCAGACCAGTCCTGGTCTATCACAACACAGCTCTACTAGACCCGGCCCATCACAACACAGCTCTACTAGACCAGGCCCATCACAACACAGCTCTACTAGACCCGGCCCATCACAACACAGCTCTACTAGACCAGGCCCATCACAACACAGCTCTACTAGATCCGGCCAATCACAACACAGCTCTACTAGACCCGGCCCATCACAACACAGCACTACTTGACCTGGCCAATCACAACACAGCTCTACTGGACCAGGCCAATCACAACACAGCTCTACTAGACCCGGCCCATCACAACACAGATTTACCAAACAAGACCTGGCCAATCACAACACAGCTCTACTGGACCAGGCCCATCACAACACAGCTCTACTAGACCCCGCCGGCCCATCACAACACAGCTCTACTTGACCTGGCCAATCACAACACAGCTCTACTGGACCTGGCCAATCACAACACAGCACTACTTGACCTGGCCAATCACAACACAGCTCTACTGGACCAGGCCAATCACAACACAGCTCTACTAGACCCGGCCCATCACAACACAGATTTACCAAACGAGACCTGGCCAATCACAACACAGCTCTACTGGACCAGGCCCATCACAACACAGCTCTACTAGACCCGGCCCATCACAACACAGCTCTACTTGACCTGGCCAATCACAACACAGCTCTACTGGACCAGGCCAATCACAACACAGCACTACTAGATCCAGCCCATCACAACACAGTCCACACCATGTATCATTCAGATCATCAGCCTACATATGCTGAGGTAACCTCTGGCAAAAGACACCTAGAACAATCAGAGATCGGAGAGGTGCGCCAACTACTGCAACTAATATGCAGACTACTGGGCTAGACAAACCCTTTAATTCACATGCACACACCACACACACACACACACACACACACACACACACACACACACACACACACACACACACACACACACACACACACACAGGGTTGCAGATTGCATTGTACTTATTTTTTGTGCAATCTTATTCCATTCTTATTAATTTGTTTACAACTATTCTTTATTTTATTGGCACAGGTATTACAATAATAATTGTGTAGGACTTTGAATGAATTTGGAAAACTTATTTTGATAATCTGTACAAAACACCCCACAAAAAGACTTACAATAGAACCAAATAGAAATTCAAGAAAATTGAACATCCTTGAATCAGTCATTAAAAACAACTAAAATCCATTAGATTACCCAATAACCCAACAAGAACTAAATGAAAAGCTCAAATCTATTAAATCATAGAAGGCTTGTGGTCTAGATAACATCAAAAATGAAATGCTGAAAAACAGCACACCTGAGTTGCAAAATGCTGTACTTAAATTGTTCAACATGGTTTTAACTTCTGGCTGCTTCCCTGATGTCTGGAACCAGGGGCTCATCTCCCCTATCTACAAAAGTGGAGACAAATCAGACCCCAATAATTACAGGGGAATTTGCGTAAACATGAACTTGGGAACGGTTTTCTGTAGCATTTTGAATTCAAGAATTCAAACCTTTCCTCAAAAAAATGTTTTATTGGTAAATGTCAAATTGGCTTTCTCTACCAACCATCACACTGCTGACCATATATACACCTTACACACAATATTTAATAAACACGTCCACCAAAAAAAAGAGGGCAAAATCTTTGCTTGCTTTATTGACTTTAAAAAAGCATGCAATAAAAATCAAAAACCAAAGAACATAATTATTTTCACAACGTCGAGGTGTGAGACAAGGCTGCAGTTTGAGGTCCAAATCTTTTCAATATTTATATCAATGAATTAGCAGGCATGTTGGACCATTCTCCAGCCCCAGGACTCACACTATTTGACACAGAGGTAAAATACCTGCTATATGCTGATGACAGAACAGAACCTTAGTATTCTAGAGCAATATTGCCATAATTGGGTATATACATTTATTCTTTTAAATCATGATTCCCCCCCCCCCCCCCCAAAAAAAAAAACAGATGTCAGAAACACAAATATAAATTCACAAATATAAATTCACACCATAATTGAACCCACAAAAAATGACTCATACCTTGGTCTGACCATATCTGCATCGGGAAACTTTAATATGGTAGTGAATGCGCTAAAAGAAAAAGCCTGCAGAGCATTGTATGCAATAAAAATGAATTTATTCAAAATCAACATCCCAAAATATTTTACAGTGTAATCCTACCAATAGCTCTTTACGGAAGTGAGGTTTGGGTGCCACTCATTAAACTGGACTTTAAAATGTGGGACAAACATCCAATTGAAGCCCTACATGCAGAATTCTGTCAGAAAGTTCTACAAGTCCAGAAAAATACACCAACTAATGCATGTAGGGCAGAATTGGGCCCCTTTCCAGTGTTAATGAAAATACAGAAAAGATCATTATCATTTTGGATACATCTGAATTCAAGTCCAAATTCAAGTCTGCAATTTAAAGCATTTCAAACCCAAGAGCTGAGCCCAGAAACGAGCCCTCTCAGTCAGCTGGTGTTGGACCTCACCAACCAAGCTGACACCAGCACTGCTTCAAAAGAAAGAATTCCAATAAACAAAATCATGAACCAATCAAAGGACTCATATTTACGACATTGGAAAAACGAAACAAAATACCAAAGCTGACTAAATTGCTATCTGGCCCTAAACAGAGAATATGAATTGGCTGATTATCTCTACTCTACTCTGTCAGAGATACGAAGCAGAGACAGATCCTTACCAAGTACAGGCTGAGTGACCACCAATTGGCAATAGAAACCGGCAGACATGAAAAGACATGGCTACCCAAAGAGGAGCGTGTATGTGGTCACTGCACGACAGGGGAGGTAGAAACAGAGATGCACTTTTTCCTCTACTGTGACAAATATTCCTCACCAAGAAATTCATTATTCACAGAAATGACTACATTTATTCCACATTTTAACTTATTAAACCCGAGGAAAAACTAAAAATACTCATGGTCGAAGGAGCAATGGCTCCTCTTTCAGCCAAATATGTATTTGTCTGCCATAGCCTGAGGGACACTGAATAATAGCATCTGCATAGTAAATAGTAACTTACTTATTATTACTATTATAGTTATTACTATTATAGTTATTACTATTTTAGTTATTACTATTATAGTTATTACTATTATTGTTATTACTATTATTGTTGTTGTGATTATCATTCCAAATAGAAGTTGTATGGGTAGTAGGGTGATGGTAATGATAGCAGTTTAATGATGATGATGGTAGTTGTAGAACTAATGTAACTAATGTAATGGTGAAGATGACAGTTTAATTATAAGTTAGTTATGGTTCATTTTCCATGTTTAGCTTTTTATATTTATTACATTTCTACTATTGCCTGTTACCATTTTATTGTTGTTATTTTTTTATTTCATTTTGTAGTATTATTATTTACTACCATTTTATATTATAATTTTATTACAGTGTTTATTGTATACATTGTTGCTTTGGCAATATTGACACAATGTTTTTCATGCCGATAAAGCAGCTTGAATTTGAATTTGAGAGGGAGGTAGAGGAAGAGAGAGAGAGAGGAAGAGAGAGAGACGGAAAGAGGGAGAGAGTATCTGAGGATGGGTAGTTGATGAAAATGTGGTTCTTTCTTTCCCACTGAGATGCTATTTGGTTGTGTGAAATGATTAATTTCACACGTATACAGGTCATCCCTGGAAGCAGCAACATCTCATTCACTAGGGGCCCCCATCAGCAACAAAACAGAACACACACACACACACCAGTACATCATTAAATCTCTGGAGGTTAAACCTGAGAGTAGGAGAATATGAGCAGCTTCTCTCATCACCAAGGTAAAAGTCACCCAGTACATTAGGCTTGTCTGTACAAGGAAGTAACAGCGGCGCTCCCATCCAATCAGGTGTCCCTGTTAGACAGGTACTCTCTCTTTCTCTCACAAAGACTGCCTATGTTTGCAGAAGTAGAATGGAACCTTGAACAATGATTGTTGTGTAAATAAGGATATGGGACTATTTTTGGCTCTCCTGCTGTGTGTGTGTGTGTGTGTGTGTGTGTGTGTGTGTGTGTGTGTGTGTGTGCGTGTCTAAAGTATGGAGGAGAGCCAGAAGAGGAGCCAGAGGACAGAATAGAGTGTTTCTCTGTGTACAGCAGAGTGGGACCGTTCTTGCTTTGTTTAATTCCGCTGCTAGCATGATGCGCATTAAATAAAGCTACTGTATAGCTTTCCATTAAGGTATGTATGTCATCAACAAACTCATATTACTCCCACACTGCCTTCTCTTTCTTTAACTCTGTTTACTGGTCTGTTTATATATGTGATGGTATTAAACACCTGGAATATAATATACTATGTAAGGGCTATGGAAATAATGTACCACACGCAGGATAATATACTCTATATATACTGAACAAAAATATAAAAATGCAACATGCACCGATTACAACGATTTTACTGAGTTACAGTTCATATAAGGAAATCAGTCATTTGAAATAAATTCATTAGGCCCTAATCTATGGATTTCACATGACTTAGCAGGAGTGGTGCCATGGATGTGCCTTGGAGGGCAAAGGCCCACCCACTGGGAAGCCAGGCTCAGCCAATCAGAATGAAATGTTCCTATCAAAAGGGCTTCATTACAGACAGAAATACTCCTCAGTTTCATCAGCTGTCCGGGTGGCTGGTCTCAGATGATCCCACAGGTGAAGAAGCTGGATGTGGAGGTCCTGGGTTGGCATGGTTACACGTGGTCTGCGGTTGTGAGGCCGGTTGGACGTACTGCCAAATTCTATAAAACAACGTTGGAGGCGGCATATGGTAGAGAAATTAACATTCAATTCTCTGGCAACAGCTCTGGTGGACATTCCTGCAGTCAGCGTGTCAATTACACACGCCCTCAAAACTTGACATATCTGTGGCATTATGTTGTGTGACAAAACTGCACATTTTATATTGGCCTTTTATTGTTCCCATAAAAGGTGCACCTGTGTAATGATCATCCTGTTTCTTAAGGATCCGCCCCTTTTCTTCAATTTTCACAGAAAATGAGATACCCAAATCTAACTGCCTGTAGCTCTGGACCTGAAGCAAGGATATGCATATTATTGATACCATTTGAAAGGAAACACTTTGAAGTTTGTGGAAATGTTAAATTAATGTTTTAGAATATAACACATTAGATCTGGTAGATCTGTGTTTTTGTTCTTTTGTACCATCTTTGAAATGCAAGAGAAAGGCCATAATGTTTTATGCCAGCCCAGGTGCAATTTCGATTTCGGCCACTAGATGGCAGCAGTATTTGTGCAACGTTTTAGACTGATCCAATGAACTATTGTATTTCTGTTCAAAATGTTGTATCAAGTCTGCCCAAATGTGCCTAATTGGTTTATTGATACATTTTCAGGTTCATAACTGTGCACTCTCCTCAAACAATAGCATGGCATTCTTTCACTGTAATAGTTACTGTAAATTGGACAGTGCAATTAGATTAACAATAATTTAAGATTTTTGCCAATATCAAATATGCCTATGTCCTGGGAAATGTTCTTGTTACTTATGTAACCGATGTGAAATGGCTAGTTAGTTAGCGGTGGTGCGCGCTAATAGCGTTTCAATCGGTGACGTCACCCACTCTGAGACTTGAAGTAGGGTGCCCCTTGCGTTGCAAGGGCCGTGGCTCTTGTGGCGCGATGGGTAACGATGCTTCGGTGGGTGTCAGTTGTTGATGCGTGCAAGGGTCCCTGGTTCGAGCCCAGGTTGGGGCGAGGAGAGGGACGGAACCTACACTGTTACATTGATGCTGTTGACCCGGATCGTTGGTTGCTGCGGAAAAGGAGGAGGTCAAAGGGGGGGTGAGTGTAACCGATGTGAAATGGCTAGTTAGTTAGCGGTGGTGCGCGCTAATAGCGTTTCAATCGGTGACGTCACCCGCTCTGAGACTTGAAGTAGGGTTGCCCCTTGCGTTGCAAGGGCTGCGGCTTTTGTGGCGCGATGGGTAACGATGCTTCGTGGGGTGTCAGTTGTTGATGTGTGCAAGGGTACCTGGTTCGAGCCCGGGTTGGGGCGAAGAGAGGGACGGAACCTACACTGTTACACTTACAACCTAATGCTAATCATATTAGCCTATGTTAGCTCAACTGTCCCGCGGGGGGGGGGGACCCACCTCATAAAGGTTAATGTGCTTCTTGATATGCCACACCTGTCAGGTGGATGGATTATCGTGGCAATATGCTCACTATCAGGAATGTAAACAAATGTGTGCACAAAATTGGAGAGAAAGAAGCTTTTTGTGATTATGGATTATTTCTGGGATCTTTTCTTTCAGCTCATAACCAACACCTCTATCCAAAGTCATGAATGCATTTTTGTATTGTTCGGGAGACCCCAGCGGGAATTGAATCCACAACCATTGACATCACAAGCACCATGCTTTGTCAACTGAGCCAAACAGGACCACATGCTTTATATGTAACATACCTAATGTACTGACCGTTTCTCCCCTGTATCTTCTCTAGTGGTTAATGTAGTGACTGTTTCTCCCCTGTATCCTCTCTAGTGGTTAATGTAGGGACTGTTTCTCCTCTGTATCTTCTCTAGTGATTAATGTAGGGACTGTTTCTGCCCTGGTTCCTCTCTAGTGGTTAATGTACTGACCGTTTCTCCCCTGTATCCTCTCTAGTGGTTAATGTAGGGACTGTTTCTCCCCTGTATCTTCTCTAGTGATTAATGTAGGGACTGTTTCTGCCCTGTATCCTCTCTAGTGGTTAATGTACTGACCGTTTCTCCCCTGTATCCTCTCTAGTGGTTAATGTAGGGACTGTTTCTCCCCTGTATCTTCTCTAGTGGTTAATGTACTGACCGTTTCTCCCCTGTATCTTCTCTAGTGGTTAATGTAGGGACTGATTCTCATCTGTATCTTATCTAGTGGTTAATGTAGGGACTGTTTCTGCCCTGTATCCTCTCTAGTGGTTAATGTACTGACCGTTTCTCCCCTGTATCCTCTCTAGTGGTTAATGTAGGGACTGTTTCTCCCCTGTATCTTCTCTAGTGGTTAATGTACTGACCGTTTCTCCCCTGTATCTTCTCTAGTGGTTAATGTAGGGACTGTTTCTCCCCTGTATCCTCTCTAGTGGTTAATGTAGGGACTGTTTCTCCCCTGTATCCTCTCTAGTGGTTAATGTACTGACCGTTTCTCCCCTGTATCTTCTCTAGTGGCTAATGTACTGACCGTTTCTCCGCTGTATCCTCTCTAGTGGTTAATGTACTGACCGTTTCTCCCCTGTATCTTCTCTAGTGGTTAATGTAGGGACTGTTTCTCCCCTGTATCCTCTCTAGTGGTTAATGTAGGGACTGTTTCTCCCCTGTATCTTATCTAGTGGTTAATGTAGGGACTGTTTCTCCCCTGTATCCTCTCTAGTGGTTAATGTACTGACCGTTTCTCCCCTGTATCTTCTCTAGTGGTTAATGTAGGGACTGTTTCTCCCCTGTATCCTCTCTAGTGGTTAATGTAGGGACTGTTTCTCCCCTGTATCCTCTCTAGTGGTTAATGTAGTGATGGTTTATCCCCTGTATCCTCTCTAGTGGTTAATGTAGGGACTGTTTCTCCCCTGTATCCTCTCTAGTGTTTAATGTAGTGATGGTTTCTCCCCTGTATCCTCTCTAGTGGTTAATGTAGTGATGGTTTCTCCCCTGTATCTTCTCTAGTGGTTAATGTAGTGATGGTTTCTCCCCTGTATCTTCTCTAGTGGTTAATGTAGTGATGGTTTCTCCCCTGTATCTTCTCTAGTGGTTAATGTAGTGATGGTTTCTACCCTGTATCCTCTCTAGTGGTTAATGTAGTGATGGTTTCTCCCCTGTATCCTCTCTAGTGTCAGGATGGCAGGTAGGCTAGTGGTTAGAGCATTAGGCCAGTAAGCGCAAGGTTGTTCGATCAAATTCCTGAGCTGACGAGGTAAAAATCTGTTGTTCTACCCCTGAACAATGCCCACTGTTCCTAGGCCATCATTGTAAATAAAAATGTGTTCTTAACTGACTTGCCTAGTTAAATTATATGTATTTTTTTTTAAATAGTTGTTTATGTATGGACTGTTTCTCCCCTGTATCCTCTCTAGTGGTTAATGTATGGACGGTTTCTCAACTGTCTCCTCTCTAGTAAATAATGTATTGACGGTTTCTCTACTGTCTCCTCTCTAATGGATAATGTGCTGACGGCTTCTCTCCTGTCTCCTCTGTAGTGGATGATCCAGAAGCCAAACAAGGTAGCCACGTTCTGCGGCTGCATCGGGACGGACCACTTTGGTGAGATCCTGAACAGAAGGCTGAGGAGGCTCATGTAGACGCTCACTATTGCCAACAGACGCAGGAGCCAACCGGAACCTGCGCTGCCTGCATGATCAGCGACAGGTCAGCGACAGGTCAGGTCAGCCCTCATCCAACAGTAGTGAGTCAGTGCACACTTCAGGAGGAAGGAGAGAGAACCTGGGGTACGTCCAAATTATATTTTCCACAAGACTAAGGTTGTTAAATGGTCAAGGCACATCAAACATAAATGCTTGTCAGTCCTAGTTCATCTTTCATCAAAGGAAAATACCTACTGTACATTCCTTCTGCTCCTAAATTAGTGAGATGTCTTGTCACTGGTGAAACCTTAGAGATGGGCCCAGTGCTCTGGTCAATAGTAGTGCACGATTTAGGGAATAGGGTGCCATTTGGGACATAACACAGAAGGTTAGATGCCTTTGGATCTCTCTCCTCACCTGTCAGACCCCTCCTCTCAGTGTGTGTTTGTGTGTGTGTGGGTGTGTGGTGTGTGTGTGTGTGTGTGTGTGTGTGTGTGTGTGTGTGTGGGTCAGACCCCTTCTGTCTGGCAGTTGTAACGACCCTCAGACTGTCAACCTCTTCTGATACTACCATCATCATCATCATCATCATCATCATGTCTCACACAGACAGCAAAGTGTGTGTGTGTGTGTGGTGTGTGTGTGTGTGTGTGTGTGTGTGTGTGTGTGTGTGTGTGTGTGTGTGTGTGTCAGTCTCTTGGCTGGCCTGCCCTGCCGGCCTGGCACACAGGCCAAGTGAACGCACTCTCTTAGTGGGGCTTGTTTGATGTGGGCTCTGACACCTGCTTCAGGAGAGGAGCCCTGTAAAATGTCTTCCAGGTGTTTCACAGACAGCTCAGGAGGCCAGGTTAAAGGTCACGGCCAGGGCTGGGTTATGATAGAGATATAGAGCTTTGAATGATTCCAGCCAGACAGCGTGTTGTAACCTCTGCTTTAATAAGGTTAGACTAGTGAAACTCTCTCTTTATAAACTGCACCATGTATGTTATTCCCCTCTGTAGCTCTGTCCTCTAGCTCTGTCCTCTGTAGCTCTGTCCTCTGTAGCTCTGTCCTCTGTAGCTCTGTCCTCTAGCTCTGTAGCTCTGTAGCTCTGTACTCTGTAGCTCTGTAGCTCTGTCCTCTGTAGCTCTGTCCTCTAGCTCTGTCCTCTAGCTCTGTCCTCTAGCTCTGTCCTCTGTAGCTCTGTCCTCTAGCTCTGTCCTCTGTAGCTCTGTCCTCTAGCTCTGTCCTCTGTAGCTCTGTCCTCTAGCTCTGTCCTCTGTAGCTCTGTCCTCTGTAGCTCTGTCCTCTGTAGCTCTGTCCTCTGTAGCTCTGTAGCTCTGTCCTCTGTAGCTCTGTCCTCTGTAGCTCTGTAGCTCTGTCCTCTGTAGCTCTGTCCTCTGTAGCTCTGTCCTCTAGCTCTGTAGCTCTGTCCTCTGTAGCTCTGTCCTCTGTAGCTCTGTAGCTCTGTCCTCTGTAGCTCTGTCCTCTAGCTCTGTCCTCTAGC
The DNA here is from genome assembly GCF_965601325.2 of Salmo salar. Taxonomy (NCBI): domain Eukaryota; kingdom Metazoa; phylum Chordata; class Actinopteri; order Salmoniformes; family Salmonidae; genus Salmo; species Salmo salar. Next base: position 35,533,086 of record NC_138318.1, read on the forward strand.
TCTGTCCTCTGTAGCTCTGTCCTCTGTAGCTTTGTCCTCTGAAGCTCTGTAGCTCTGTCCTCTGTAGCTCTGTCCTCTGTAGCTCTGTCCTCTGTAGCTCTGTCCTCTAGCTCTGTCCTCTAGCTCTGTCCTCTGTAGCTCTGTCCTCTGTAGCTCTGTCCTCTGTAGCTCTGTAGCTCTGTCCTCTGTAGCTCTGTCCTCTGTAGCTCTGTCCTCTAGCTCTGTCCTCTAGCTCTGTCCTCTGTAGCTCTGTCCTCTGTAGCTCTGTCCTCTAGCTCTGTCCTCTAGCTCTGTCCTCTGTAGCTCTGTCATCTGTAGCTCTGTCCTCTGTAGCTCTGTCCTCTAGCTCTGTACTCTGTAGCTCTGTCCTCTAGCTCTGTCCTCTTTAGCTCTGTCCTCTGTAGCTCTGTCCTCTGTAGCTCTGTCCTCTAGCTCTGTCCTCTAGCTCTGTCCTCTGTAGCTCTGTCCTCTTTAGCTCTGTCCTCTGTAGCTCTGTCCTCTAGCTCTGTCCTCTAGCTCTGTCCTCTTTAGCTCTGTCCTCTGTAGCTCTGTCCTCTAGCTCTGTCCTCTGTAGCTCTGTCCTCTAGCTCTGTCCTCTAGCTCTGTCCTCTATAGCTCTGTCCTCTTTAGCTCTGTCCTCTGTAGCTCTGTCCTCTGTAGCTCTGTCCTCTAGCTCTGTCCTCTAGCTCTGTCCTCTGTAGCTCTGTCATCTGTAGCTCTGTCCTCTGTAGCTCTGTCCTCTAGCTCTGTCCTCTGTAGCTCTGTCCTCTAGCTCTGTCCTCTATAGCTCTGTCCTCTTTAGCTCTGTCCTCTGTAGCTCTGTCCTCTAGCTCTGTCCTCTAGCTCTGTCCTCTGTAGCTCTGTCCTCTTTAGCTCTGTCCTCTGTAGCTCTGTCCTCTAGCTCTGTCCTCTGTAGCTCTGTCCTCTTTAGCTCTGTCCTCTTTAGCTCTGTCCTCTGTAGCTCTGTCCTCTAGCTCTGTCCTCTGTAGCTCTGTCCTCTTTAGCTCTGTCCTCTGTAGCGCTGTCCTCTAGCTCTGTCCTCTGTAGCTCTGTCCTCTAGCTCTGTCCTCTAGCTCTGTCCTCTATAGCTCTGTCCTCTTTAGCTCTGTCCTCTATAGCTCTGTCCTCTAGCTTTGTCCTCTAGCTCTGTCCTCTGTAGCTCTGTCCTCTATAGCTCTGTCCTCTGTAGCTGAGTTGGTAGAGCATAGTGCTTGCAGCGCTAGGATAGTGGGTTTAATTCCCAGGACCACACATAAGTAAGAATTGTAAGCATGTAAGACTATGTCGCTTTGGATAAATGGCACATATTTGTATTATTATATTATTCTTATATATTAATTTCTGGAAGCATATTTTTTCATTCCACGGTTTGATTATGGGTTAGTGCTTTACTTGCTCATTTGATTTGATGCCATCATAGTGTTTCCCTTAACACATTATAATCTACTTACTACATTCATAACCTGACATTTAAGGTCCCAAATATTCTCTGTCTTTCATGGATCTTAGTTCCAAACACCATGGCTGTGTCCAAATACCTGTACTAGGCATTTTATATACAGAACCAGTCAAAGGTTTGGACACACCTACTCATTCAAATGTTTTTCTTAATTTTGTACTATTTTCTACATTGTAGAATAATAGCGAAGACATCAAAACTCTGTAATAACACATATGGAATCATGTAGTAACCAAAAAAGTATGTATTTTATATTTGAGATTCTTCAAAGTAGCCACTCTTTGCCTTGATGATAGCTTTGCACACTCATGTCCGACCTGACCCCAGACTTTATTTATACGGGCACTGTTGGTCTGCCTGATGCTGCTCCTCTTTGACAGGCTGATGATGATGAGCAGAGAGGTACATTGCAAAGCAGAATGAAGGAGTTAACCAGCTAACTTGCCAAAATATTCGGATATAACTTTAATATGTATATATTTTTAAACTGTTCTATTTGAGTTTTTTTAATAAACCAGAAAAACAACTGTTATGTCTGGGTGTTTATCAAAGTTAGCTGGCTCACTCATAGATCCTGCTTTGAAGTTTAACCCCTCTGGTTCTCTCAGCTAGGCTACGGTGTGATGATACACCTCTCAGTATCACCTCCAGTATCTAACATTCTCTCAGTGTCTCAGTATCTCCTCCTGTATCTAACATCCTCTCAGTGTCTCAGTGTCTCAGTGTCTCAGTATCTCCTCCTGTATCTAACATCCTCTCAGTGTCTCAGTATCTCCTCCTGTATCTAACATCCTCTCAGTGTTTCAGGATCTCACGTCCTTTCAGTATTTCAGTATCTCCTACAGTATCTAAAGTTATCTCAGTGTCTCAGTATCTCCAGTATCTAACATCCTCTCAGTGTCTCAGTATCTCATCCAGTATCTAACATCCTCTCAGTGTCTCAGTATCTCCAGTATCTAACATCCTCTCAGTGTCTCAGTATCTCATCCAGTATCTAACATCCTCTCAGTGTCTCAGTATCTCCAGTATCTAACATCCTCTCAGTGTCTCAGTATCTCCAGTATCTAACATCCTCTCAGTGTCTCAGTATCTCATCCAGTATCTAACATCCTCTCAGTGTCTCAGTATCTCCAGTATCTAACATCCTCTCAGTGTCTCAGTATCTCCTCCAGTATCTAACATCCTCTCAGTGTCTCAGTATCTCCAGTATCTAACATTCTCTCAGTGTCTCAGTATCTCATCCAGTATCTAACATCCTCTCAGTGTCTCAGTATCTCCAGTATCTAACATTCTCTCAGTGTCTCAGTATCTCATCCAGTATCTAACATCCTCTCAGTGTCTCAGTATCTCCAGTATCTAACATCCTCTCAGTGTCTCAGTATCTCATCCAGTATCTAAAGTTCTCTCAGTGTCTCAGTATCTCCTCCAGTATCTAACATCCTCTCAGTGTCTCAGTATCTCCTCCAGTATCTAACATCCTCTCAGTGTCTCAGTATCTCCTGTATCTAACATTCTCTCAGTGTCTCAGTATCTCCAGTACCTAACATTCTCTCAGTGTCTCAGTATCACCTCCAGTATCTAACATCCTCTCAGTGTCTCAGTATCTCCTCCAGTATCTAACATCCTCTCAGTGTCTCAGTATCTCCTCCTGTATCTAACATTCTCTCAGTATCTCAGTATCTCCAGTATCTAACATCCTCTCAGTGTCTCAGTATCTCACATTCTCTCAGTGTCTCAGTATCTCCTCCTGTATCTAACATCCTCTCAGTGTCTCAATATCTCTTCCTGTATCTAACATCCTCTCAGTATTTCAGTATCTCCTCCAGTATCTAACATCCTCTCAGTGTCTCAGTATCTCCTGCAGTATCTAACATTATCTCAGTGTCTCAGTATGTCCTCCTGTATCTAAAGTTCTCTCAGTGTCTCAGTATCACCTCCAGTATCTAACATTCTCTCAGTGTCTCAGTATCTCCAGTATCTAACATCCTCTCAGTGTCTCAGTATCTCCTGTATCTAACATTCTCTTAGTGTCTCAGTATCTCCTCCAGTATCTAACATCCTCTGTGTCTCAGTATCTCCTCCAGTATCTAACATCCTCTCAGTGTCTCAGTATCTCCAGTATCTAACATTCTCTCAGTGTCTCAGTATCTCCAGTATCTAACATCCTCTCAGTGTCTCAGTATCTCCAGTACCTAACATCCTCTCAGTGTCTCAGTATCTAACATCCTCTCAGTGTCTCAGTATCTAACATCCTCTCAGTGTCTCAGTATCTAACATCCTCTCAGTGTCTCAGTATCTCCAGTATTTAACATCCTCTCAGTGTCTCAGTATCTAACAACCTCTCAGTGTCTCAGTATCTAACATCCTCTCAGTGTCTCAGTATCTCCAGTACCTAACATCCTCTCAGTGTCTCAGTATCTCCTCCAGTACCTAACATCCTCTCAGTGTCTCAGTATCTCCAGTACCTAACATCCTCTCAGTGTCTCAGTATCTCCAGTACCTAACATCCTCTCAGTGTCTCAGTATCTCCTCCAGTACCTAACATCCTCTCAGTGTCTCAGTATCTCCAGTACCTAACATCCTCTCAGTGTCTCAGTATCTCCAGTACCTAACATCCTCTCAGTGTCTCAGTATCTCCTCCAGTACCTAACATCCTCTCAGTGTCTCAGTATCTCCAGTACCTAACATCCTCTCAGTGTCTCAGTATCTCCAGTACCTAACATCCTCTCAGTGTCTCAGTATCTCCAGTACCTAACATCCTCTCAGTGTCTCAGTATCTCCTCCAGTACCTAACATCCTCTCAGTATCTCCAGTACCTAACATCCTCTCAGTGTCTCAGTATCTCCAGTATCTAACATCCTCTCAGTGTCTCAGTATCTAACATCCTCTCAGTGTCTCAGTATCTAACATCCTCTCAGTGTCTCAGTATCTAACATCCTCTCAGTGTCTCAGTATCTCCTCCAGTACCTAACATCCTCTCAGTGTCTCAGTATCTCCAGTACCTAACATCCTCTCAGTGTCTCAGTATCTCCAGTACCTAACATCCTCTCAGTGTCTCAGTATCTCCTCCAGTACCTAACATCCTCTCAGTGTCTCAGTATCTCCAGTACCTAACATCCTCTCAGTGTCTCAGTATCTCCAGTACCTAACATCCTCTCAGTGTCTCAGTATCTCCAGTACCTAACATCCTCTCAGTGTCTCAGTATCTCCAGTACCTAACATCCTCTCAGTGTCTCAGTATCTCCTCCAGTACCTAACATCCTCTCAGTGTCTCAGTATCTCCAGTACCTAACATCCTCTCAGTGTCTCAGTATCTCCAGTACCTAACATCCTCTCAGTGTCTCAGTATCTCCTCCAGTATCTGGGTCTGTGTTTGATGCTGGTGTTTGGGGATGTTTTTGGAGTTGGAAATAAAGATGGATAATTAGGGAGCTGGGCTTGTGCTTTATGGTCTGTGTCTGTCTGTGCAGGTCCCTGGTTTATGGTCTGTCTGTGTAGGCCCCTGGTTTATGGTCTGTGTCTGTCTGTGTAGGTCCCTGGTTTATGGTCTGTCTGTGTAGGCCCCTGGTTTATGGTCTGTCTGTGTAGGCCCCTGGTTTATGGTCTGTCTGTGTAGGTCCCTGGTTTATGGTCTGTCTGTGTAGGCCCCTGGTTTATGGTCTGTCTGTGTAGGTCCCTGGTTTATGGTCTGTGTCTGTCTGTGTAGGTCCCTGGTTTATGGTCTGTCTGTGTAGGCCCCTGGTTTATGGTCTGTCTGTGTAGGTCCCTGGTTTATGGTCTGTCTGTGTAGGCCCCTGGTTTATGGTCTGTCTGTGTAGGTCCCTGGTTTATGGTCTGTGTCTGTCTGTGTAGGTCCCTGGTTTATGGTCTGTCTGTGTAGGTCCCTGGTTTATGGTCTGTCTGTGTAGGCCCCTGGTTTATGGTCTGTCTGTGTAGGTCCCTGGTTTATGGTCTGTCTGTGTAGGCCCCTGGTTTATGGTCTGTCTGTGTAGGTCCCTGGTTTATGGTCTGTGTCTGTCTGTGTAGGTCCCTGGTTTATGGTCTGTCTGTGTAGGTCCCTGGTTTATGGTCTGTCTGTGTAGGTCCCTGGTTTATGGTCTGTGTCTGTCTGTGTAGGTCCCTGGTTTATGGTCTGTCTGTGCAGGCCCCTGGTTTATGGTCTGTGTCTGTCTGTGTAGGTCCATGGTTTATGGTCTGTCTGTGTAGGTCCATGGTTTATGGTCTGTCTGTGTAGGTCCATGGTTTATGGTCTGTCTGTGCAGGCCCCTGGTTTATGGTCTGTCTGTGTAGGTCCATGGTTTATGGTCTGTGTCTGTTTGTGTAGGTCCATGGTTTATAGTCTGTGTCTGTATGTGCAGGTCCCTGGTTTATGGTCTGTCTGTCTGTGTAGGTCCCTGGTTTATTGTCTGTCTATGCAGGTCCCTGGTTTATGGTCTGTCTGTCTGTGTAGGTCCCTGGTTTATTGTCTGTCTATGCAGGTCCCTGGTTTATGGTATGTCTGTGCAGGTCCCTGGTTTATGGTCTGTCTGTTTGTGTAGGTCCATGGTTTATTGTCTGTCTATGCAGGTCCCTGGTTTATGGTATGTCTGTGCAGGTCCCTGGTTTATGGTATGTCTGTGCAGGACAACTGGGAGCTGGCAGAGAATGCCAAGGTCTATTATATAGCGGTAAGTGAGACACTACATTCAAATGTGTAGAGACACACACACACACACACACACACACACACACACACACACACACACACACACACACACACACACACACACACACACGCTTGGACTCACACACACACACACACACACACACACACACACACACACACACACACACACACACACACACACACACACACACACACACACACACACCTTCTCCCATTGCCAGAAGAGAACAAAACAGTTAAAAGGGCTTTTGTAGAATGGAAACGAACCCCTTGGCATGCCACAGTCATTGTCAATGTGTTCATTTGTCTTCTATGGTTGAGGCAGATGAGCTTACAGTAACTCACCTTTAGAAACAATACCACTGAATTCTACCTATTCTCCATGTGCCTGTGTGTGTGTGTGTGGTGACGGTTTAAAATCAATGTTACATTGTGGGCATGTAATGTGTTCATTCTCTCAATATCATACCCAACAGGTGCTGCAGAAGTGTGACAATTGATTAACCAAATTCATATCCTCCCACCCACACACACACACACACACACACACACACACACACACACACACACCACACACACACACACACTAAAGTAATGTGTTGACTTACTAGGGGTAGGTAGGGTAGAATGGCCAGCGGCGCTCGTGTTTCACTGTATAGGATTACATTTCATTCCTGTGGATCAACTTCTCTGTTCTCACGTCTAGCTGATAGCCCTGAAATCCCCCTGCATTCCGTGTCTTTAAGCAGTTACTTATCTACATAAATCAACATTATAGCCATGTCTCTTGTTTTACACAGTTATTTTGTTCCATATACACCCCAGGCCCCACCCGCACAATGTCATGTCACTATTGACGGTGTCATGGCGCTAACATGAGAATATTGGGTCACACTTTATTTGAATAGTCTGTAGATACTCTTCATATAGATACTATACATATAGACATTATACATATAGAAACTATACATATAGATACTATACATATAGACTCTATACATATAGATACTATACATATAGACATTATACATATAGATACTATTCATATAGATACTAGACATATAGATACTATACATATACATACCATACATATAGATACAATACATATAGATACTATACATATAGACACTATACATATAGATACTATTCATATAGATACTATTCATATAGATAGTATACATATAGATACTATACATATAGATACTATTCATATAGATACTATTCATATAGATAGTATACATATAGATACTATACATATAGATACTATTCATATACATACTATTCATGTAGATACTATTCATATAGATAGTATACATATAGATACTATTCATATAGATACTATACATATAGATACTATACATATAGATACTATACATATAGATACCATACATATAGATACAATACATATAGATACCATACATATAGATAGTATACATATAGATACTATACATATAGATACTATACATATAGATACTATTCATATAGACACTATACATATAGATACTATACATATAGATACTATACATACACAGTTGAAGTCGGAAGTTTACATACACCTTAGCCAAATACATTTAACTCAGTGTTTCACAATTCCTGACATTTAATCCTAGTAAAAATGACCTGTCTTAGGTCAGTTAGGATCACAACTTTATTTTAAGAATGTGAGATGTCACAATAATAGTAGAGAGAATGATTTATTTCAGCTTTTGTTTCTTTCATCACATTCCCAGTGGGTCAGAAGTTTACATGCACTCAATTAGTATTTGGTAGCGTTGCCTTTAAATTGTTTAACTTGGGTCAAACGTTTAGGGTAGCCTTCAACATGCTTCCCACAATAAGTTGGGTGAATTTTGGCCCATTCCTCCCGGCAGAGCTGGTGTAACTGAGTCAGGTTTTTAGGCCTCCTTGCTCGCACACGCTTTTTCAGTTCTGCCCACACATTTTCTATAGGACTGAGGTCAGGGCTTTGTGATGGCCACTCCAATACCTTGACTATGTTGTCCTTAAGCCATTTTGCCACAACTTTGGAAGTATGCTTGGGGTCATTGTCCACTTGGAAGACCCATTTGCGACCAAGCTTTAACTTCCTGACTGATGTCTTGAGATGTTGCTTCAATATATCCACATCATTTTCCTTCCTCATGATGCATCTATTGTGTGAAGTGCACCAGTTCCCTCCTGCATCAAAGCACCTCCACAACATGATGCTGCCACCCCCCGTGCTTCTAGGTTGGGATGGTGTTCTTTGGCTTGCAAGCCTCCCCCTTTTTCCTCCAAACATAACGATGGTCATTACGGCCAAACAGTTCTATTTTTGTTTCATCAGACCAGAGGACATTTCTCCAAAAAGTACGATCTTTGTCCCCATGTGCAGTTGCAAACCGTTGTCTGCCTTTTTATGGCGGTTTTGGAGCAGTGGCTTCCTCCTTGCTGAGCGGCCTTTCAGGTTATGTCGATATAGGACTCGTTTTATTGTGGATATAGATGCTTTTGTACCTGATTCCTCCAGCATCCTTACAAGGTTCTTTGCTGTTGTTCTGGGATTGATTTGCACTTTTCGCACCAAAGTACTTTCATCTCTAGGAGACAGAACGCGTCTCCTTCCTGAGTGGTATGACGGATGCATGGTCCCATGGTGTTTATGCGTGCGTACTATTGTTTGTGCAGATGAACGTGGTACCTTCAGGTGTTTGGAAATTGCTCCCAAGGATGAACCAGACTTGTGGAGGTCTGATTTCTTTTGATTTTCCTATGATGTCATGCAAAGAGGCACTGAGTTTGAAGGTAGGCCTTGAAATACATCCACAGGTACACCTCCAATTGACTCAAATTATGTCAATTAGCCTATCAGAAGCTTCTAAAGCCATGACATATTTTCTGGAATGTTCCAAGCTGTTTAAAGGCACAGTCAACAGTATGTTAACTTCTGACCCACTGGAATTGTGAAACAGTGAATTATATGTCCTCACCGACTTGCCAAAACTATAGTTTGTTAACAAGTAATTTGTGGAGTGGTTGAAAAACGAGTTTTAATGACTCCAACCTAAGTGTATGTAAACTTCTGACTTCAACTATATATACGTACTATACATATAGATACTCTACATATAGATACTACATATATATATATATATATATATATATATATATATATATATATATATATATATATAGAGAGAGAGAGAGAAAGAGATGCTATACATATATATATAAATATATATAGATATAGATACTATACATATATATGTAGATACTATACATATAGATACCACAGTATACATATAGATAAG